>NC_064643.1:20977500-21280530 GCF_023864345.2 Schistocerca serialis cubense
CTTGAACATATGGTTAGTCGAAGGCTGTATTGTGCCCTTGAATCCCCGGATCTTTTGGCTTCGATCCAGGGTGCTTTTCGCCAAGGGCGCTCTACTGAAGATAATTTAGTCCACTTGAAGTGTGTTATCTGAACAGCTTTTGCTCAGCATCAGTTCCTTGTTGCAGTTTTGATTGATCTGCGTATATATCTTATGATACCACATGGTGCCATAACGTCCTTGCCACCTTAAAGGAGTGGGGCCTCCATGGTCCACTCATGATTTTTATCCAGAACTTTCCTCCATGTCACACTTTTTGGGTACAGGTTGGTGCCTCCTGTAGCATCCCCCCCTGCAGGAGAAGGGGCTTGCACAAGGTTCTGTTTTGAGTGCCGCTCTCCTTTATGTGGCTATCAATGATCTGGCGGCATCTGCATGACATATGGTGTCCCCATCTTTTTTGTTCGTCCGCGATGGCTATTGCTGGAGGCAGAATGCAGGGAGCAATACACTAAGCACAATCCTGCGCTTTCACTCATAGCATCCATTTTTTGGCTGCCATGACCTACGTTATGCATTTCTGCCATTGTGTTTTTTAGGACCGGTCTTTTATGCCTAGTTGACATGGCTTCCCCGTCTTTGTCAACTAAAGCAGACATGTAGGTCGCACCTGAATGCTCTTCTATGCCTCAGCGACACCGAACGCGGTGTGGTCCACACTAGTTTGGTATGGCTGAATGCAGCATTGGTGCAGTCACACCTAGATTACAGGAATCTCTCATATGACTTTTTATCAGCTACGACATTAAGTCTGGATTCGATACACTATTGTGGGGTAAGACTGGTAACAGGTGCCTTTGGACTAGGCAACAGTTCCACTATTGTGGGTTCTGCACCATCAAAAATTGATGGCAGCTGCTCGCCCATAGTACCCTAACTGTCATCTCCTCTTTCCAGATACGAGATTTACCTCCGAAAACGGCAACACAGGTCTGGGGTTACGATCACCAAGTTTGAGCCTTGGTCCAGCACACAGTTTTAATCTGCCAGGAAGTTTCATATCAGTGCACGCTATGCTGCAGAGTGAAAGTCTCATTCTAGAAAACTCTTTAAGTGTAATTCTCTTTACATATTGGCTATTTTCTTCTTATATGGGGGACATGGTCTCATCTGAGAAGTGAAAGCAAGCCTGTAAAAGAAAGGGGGGTGGGGGCAGTTCTCAATTCTTGAGCAGTGACCCTCTTTTTTTTTTTTTTTTTTTAAAAAAAAAAAAAAAGAAAGATCCTTTGTAATTTGGGTGAGTTTATGTTCAATCCTTGCACCCAATTTACTCTTTCATCTACCTACTTTTTTTCTCGTCTAGCAGAACGATATTTATGACCGTTGCTTAATACCTGTTTGTATCACTTACACTGCTGGTATTTATGAATTCTTTAGCATTTGACTCCGGAAAGACCATTTTTCTTTGTAGTGAGGTCTTGCCAACAGCAAATTTTCTGGATGGAAAGTTGCCAATCTGCTCATATACTTTAAAATTTAAAAGTAAATCTAGCAATGCTAGAATGTATACAAAATACTGATATACCCATTAACAAGTTGTTGTTTAAAGATTCGCGACTTTTAAAACTTACGTAGATTATCTTTTTCATGATAGAACTTTACATAAGAAGTTATTAAGAACATTGTGAATATCACATGATGAACAATTGAATGACTAAAGCAGTGTTATCAACCCTCATTCATTGACACATGTAATAAATTCATCGAGGCAGTGAAGTCCAGAGCTGTTGTAAAAATTTCTGAAATTAAAAGTATATATTACCTAATGAAGGTAGTATTTTGGGGTGAAAGAGCACAATAATTACTATTTTTGGAATGTAATAATTCACTATGGCTTCATTTTAATTCTAATAAGTTTCACACTGTAATGAAACATTGTCTAAATGCCTCTCTCTCTCTCTCTCTCTCTCTCTCATTTGTTATAACTTACCGCTGTTATTTTGTATTTGTATTGCAGTCATTACATTAAAATTGGCTATATTGATTCTGCAATTTATACTATTATGTTATTGCTAAGAATTGATTTAAAGAATAAACGTATATATTTATTTGTAAGATTTTGTAAATTTATACCACTGGAACTCTTTCAAAATATTTGATTGCGTAATACTGCCAATAAATACAATGACTTTCTTTCTTCTGTTTATGATTGTAATAGATGTTGGACACTTTGATTCCAAGTATGTTATACAGAAACGCAGTGATTTTTTACAAAAGGCAAAACTATGTGTTCGAAGAATTGTGGAGAGGAGGGTACGTGATGTATTTTAAGTAGGTTATAAAGAGTAACTATAACAACAAAAACAATAAATTATTGATAAAATTATTTAATTGAATAGATAATAAATCTACTCACCAAGTGGCAGCAGAACATACACATAAAAGACTGTTGTGATTGGCAAGCTTTCGGAGCCAGTGGCTCCTCCAGACAGAAGCATTGAAGGGGAAGAAAGAAGGGTAAAGGAAAAGGCCTGGAGAGTTCCAGCAAAAGGTGTAGATTTTGGGAAAGTCACCCAGAACTGCGGATCAGGCGAAAAATAGAAACGACACATGTCATATACCAGCTATTATGTAAACACTGTTCAGCTTTCTACATCTGCATGACTACCACCAAATTATTAGTTATGATAAATGGGCATAGGCATAGTGTATATACTGGAAACTCACAATATCCTGTTGCAGGGCATGCTCTACAACATGGCATACGTGACCTCGACACTTGTTTCACCACACATGCCACCTGGATTCTTCCGCCAGACACCAGTTTCTCAGAACTCCGGAGGTGGGAACTAGCACTACAACGTGTCCTCACCACCCACCTCGCCTTAATTTACGTTAATTTCTGCTGTCTCAGCCTTTCTTCACTGTAATTACTCTTTGCTTCACTCTGTTTTAGCTTTCTACATCTTTCATTGTCTTTCCCATCTATTTTCACTACCCCGTCCCGCAGCTGTTGTATACAATACGCTTAGCTTCTCACTCTTATTAACTCATGTACAGTTTTAGTAGTAATCTCTGTCTTGCATATTACCCTGTCTTCCACCTTTATGCTCTCAGGTTTCCGAATATTGCCCGATGCAGTCCCCAACAATTAGTCTTTCCTTCTCATCCTGTACGGTAAGTCACCCATGACCCACGGTTCTGGGTAACTTTCCCAAAATCTACCCCTTTTCTTAGACCTCTCCAGTCCTTTTCCTTCACCCTTCTTGCTTCCCCTGCAACCCTTTAGCCTGAAGAAGGAGTCACTGGCTCCAAACGCTTGCCTATCACAACAGTCTTTTATGTGTGTGTTCTGCCACTGCTTGGCGAGTAGATTTTTTATCTATCCAATTAAATAATTTTATAAAGAGTATCTGTGTGTGATGTTTTTATTGGTATACAACTTGTTATAAACAAAACTTATTTTTACCATTTAATATGTTTCCAGATATTTACCAGTGGGAAAGATGAAATTGGGTTGATTGTACTTGGTTCTGACAAGACACAGACTCTACTTGATAACCCAAATGTGAGTGTGGAATTTCCTCTTGCACTGCCTACATGGCAGATGATATCCTTTGTGGAGAAATCTTTACATGAAAGGGAAATAAAAACAGATTGGATAGATGGTGTTGTTGTTGGCATGCAAGTCTTGAAAAATGAGCTAGAGTAAGTATTTAAAGCTGTCTGTTTTTTGACATTCCTGGAACATGTTCCAGAATGTGTGTTACACAAATCACAGCGACATAGTTGTGACTTTATAAATTTGAATCAATATGTTTTTGTAATGAAAAGGAAACAGAAGGCACAATACCTGCAGAAATAGGAAATTTTTTTGTGTGATTTTACTGTATGAATGTTTTTTACAGTTTTTCAGCTCAATAATTAAGGAGGTATTGATACAAGGCTTTGCCAAAAATCAATCTGTCACCTACAATTCCAGCCCTGTCACTGGCATTCCCTATCCCCACAACATGACTGGGCCACCATGAAAGCAGCCACATCATTGTCAAATTCACTGAAACTACTGCATACCAATTTACTTGAGTATGGCTGCTGTTGTGGTCTTCAGTTTGGTTTAAGCACTGCGTCAATACCTTCTCTTCATAGCACTCGGAGGTCGCGATCTGCGACTGTTTTTACAAATGGCAAGATAACTTTTCCTCTAGTTGCTTGTTTTTCAGTGAAAGATGCAAATATTTTAGAATGTAGTGCCTTATGTATATCTGTTAGAATAGCCACAAGGTCTGAAAGTTATTTTCAAATGATTGAGCTCTTCTACAGAGTATTGAAATTCACAGATTCTTCCAACCTGGTCCACCAATGTCTTACATACTCCTCTTCCTCCATGGATTGTTTCCAGCATTTGGAGATGAAACATTAGGCAGCAAAACGTGCCTTATAACCAAAATCTAATGAACATATAATTAAATTAACCAAAGATGTAATGTTGCACTCTCAGGTAAGACTGATCTTGAATGCAAAGCCTAAGTGGAAATTAAATGTACGCTGCAACATTCATCACACTTTTTGTTATTGAAATTATTCACAGTGCCATAGGGAGAACTGAGTTTATGTGTTTTGTAGAGTCAGATACACGCTATGGCGCAGGGTGCTGTCCGTTATTCTCCTGACTATGATGTGCAGGAATGGTAGTCTTCCTTCTTCTTTGGTCTCCATAGTGAATTTGATTTTGTGGCGTGTGGAGTTCAGATGTACAAAGAAGTCAAGAAGTTTGTCTCTTCCATGAGGCCAGATGACAAGTGTGTTATCCACATAACAGAAGAAGAAGAAGAAGAAGAAGAAGAAGAAGAAGGATTTCCATTTGGATGACATCAGGGCCTCTTCCTCGAAGTGCACCGTAAATATATTCACAATCTCTGGTCAGAGTGGGCTGCCTATTGCGACTCCATCTGTTTGCGGGAGGAGGGTGTGCCACGAGTCAGTGAAGTGGGAAAGCTGACCAAGTAATATGTGTGACGTGTCATACCTCGACCGATATTGAGAACAGAATAAAAAATTCAGAGGCATTACTTTTCAGCACTCCCATGCATATTCTGTATGCAAGATAAGCTTATGGAGCAGGTTTCTCATTCAGAAATTCTATTTCGGTGTTGATTGTTTACACGAAGACCGTGTTAAGCGTAATGGAAGAAGGAGAAATGTTTATCAGCATTCCAGATTTGGCAGTGGCAGGCTCATGGTCTGCTGAGGCTCTGGTTTATTGTTTCAATATATTGCTGCTTGCATTGCTCAGCATCTCATTTTGTGCGAACATAGAATAGGTAGGTTCAGGAGGGCCATGCTAAATGCCTTGCAGGGCCTCAGTAGTGCCACCCAACTAGCACCTGAGAGGGCAGACAAGTGTTTGCTCATGCGTACGTGATCCTGCAGTGAAGTTGTGTACATTTAGTCAGGAAGTGGGCTTGTATACAGTGAGACAAGTATCCACACAGACAATGTGATGGCATCTGGAGCAGCACAGACTGTCAAGCCCTTAATGCAGCTCTAGAGAGAGGTGAACTGACAGCGGTGCAACTAACAACAATGCCAGACACAGGAATGGCACTGTGTCATCGTATCAGATGAGTCTCGGTTCTGTAACATCGTCACAATTGATGTACTTGTGTGTGGAGGCTCTGATGCCAACAGACCTGGCCAGATTGTACCTGTCATTCCCATGCGGGTCCAGCATGTGATGTGATGGTATGGGGTGCAACTGGATACATATCACAACCTCTGGTTCACATAGCCAGTAATTTGGACAGCAGCCATTGCATTTGTGTTTTGTTAAGGCCTATCGCTGTGCCCTATTTTCAAGGGCTCCATGATGTTATCTTTTAACAAGATAATGCAAGACTACACATCACCTGAGCTGTACTGAGCTACCTCGATACAGAGAGTGTTCCACTGTTGCCATATCCAGCATTTTCTTCAAATCTGTCACCTGTGGAGAACGTCTGTACACAGGATGCCAAGAGATGGGTATGCCACCAGTCGCCAGCCACCAGTCGCCAACCACTACAGTTGATGAACTCCGACATATGACATACAGTTGAGTAGCATGAATTAATGTACCCATGGCTGTAATCCAACCTCGATTTGATATCCAGTGTGATGAGAGCTGTTCTGCTGTTCCAGTTTCAATACTGAAATTCATATATTATTTTTATGCTATCCTTACCAGATTGGACTGTGGTGTCATACAGCATAAAATATCTTACAACGTGTTGAATCAGTGATGAGAAGTGTAGAACAGCCAGCAGGGGAAAGATGTTGGCAATGAGACAGCTTTTATGTAGAACAGCAGTACAGTGTTTTACAGTGCATAATGCTTCCTCAGATTGAGAACAAAATGTGCGGTTTGCTGTCATCCATTTTCACAACATAGCCTTGAAAAATAATGTTGACATTACTGTGCATTTCACTCTGAGGCATATTGCACTCTGAGAATGTTCATCGAATTCAGTTACTTTGTATTATATTTCAGTAACAGTGACATAATAGCAAATTGGACTGTATGAGTTTTTATGGATTTTTTTTCCAGAGACACACTACCATTTCTTCAGATTTATTTAATTTGGGTATAAATCCTTTCCAGCATATATGCTGTACACAAAATGTTGAACATAAAATATAGCTATCTGCTGATTTAACATCTTGCTGAGTATACCAGTACAATGTTTTGTTGTAACAAATAGTTCAATGTATTTTACACACTTATAAACTTATTTATACAGTTATAGTAATTTATACCATTACATTAATGTTGTACCTTAATGTTCTGGAAGACGATATTATAAGGAACCTCATACTTTTCCTGGATAATAGAGTTGTCTATAATGAATTATTGCCTGAAAAAGATCTGTACAAATTTGAGTCAGATCATAACATTTCAAATTGGTCCAAAGATGGGCAACTGAGTTTAAGTTTTCAGAAATGTAAATTGGAGCACATCACAAAACAAATAAAAGACAGTATTGTATGACTACATTATCAAATAATCACAGTTTTAATTGGTCAACTCATACAAATATCTGGATGAAATGAAATGGTGACATAGACTCACTTGTAGGCAAAGCAGAATGCAGACTTCAATTCGTTGGTAAGATACTGGAAAATGCAATCAGTCGATAGAGGACATTGCTTACAAAATACTTGTGTGGCCCATTCTAGAATATTGCTTAAGTATGACCCATAACAAATAAGGCTAATGGCAGACATTGAATGTATACAAAATAGTGTAGCATGATTGATCATAGATTTATTTGATGCATGGGAGAGCATCAAGAAGCTACTAAAAATTGGAAATGCCAGACAAGTGAAGATAGACGCCAAATATATGACAAAACCCAACTTATGAAATTTCAGGAACATGTATTAAGCGAGGTATTTAGGGATTATACAATAACCACATATGTATCACTCCTATAGGGACCATGAAGGCAAGATTAATTACAGCATGCACAGAACCATTTAAAGAATCATTCTTCCCACACTCCACATGAGCACTGAATGGGGAAAAACCATAATGTGTGGTACAACAATGTACTTTGTCGGACAAACCCACAGTGGTTTATACAGTGTGCATGGAGACATGGAATCAGTTGACAGTAGTGGTAATGGTTCATATTGATTCCCATTTCTCTGTTGCAGTAGGTGATCTTATGCCTCTAATTATTTTTTCATTGCTATCTTAACTTGCATTCTTCAATTCAGTTTATTAACCCTTCTTATCTCTTTGTATTAGGGCAAATGTACAGTTAACTTTTAAGGAATTTGTATTTTCAATTTATCAACTGGAGTTTTGTTACAAATTATTTGTTTCAGTTTGTTTAGAATAATTTGCTGTTTCACAGGTGCCCTGAAGAAAATAAAAGATCTCGAAAGTGTCTTAATGACAACCGATGGCCTCATATTGACAAGACAGCTGGTTGCCTTGCAGAGGGCAGGGCTTGACGGTCTGAACATCTGCTTAGACACCCTGCAGTCCCAATGCTACAACCAGATCACGAGGAGGAAAGGCTGGGAGCATGCCATGGCTGGCATAGATCTAGCCTTGCAACTTGAATACGACCCTGTGAAGGTATTACTAGTGCAGTTGTCATCGCATGCAGGCTTTCATAAGCAAGAGATATAAATCTGTTGTTAAGAATATCAATACAAGAATCACCATTTTAAAGCAGTACGCCCTCACCCTCGACTCCATCCCTGCTCCCACCCTCACCCCTGTCTCCACACTGCAGCTGAAAGTGAAGGAAGGTATATTAAGACAGAAGAAGTAAATTTTAGCTGAAGATGCTAACAGTTTCATAGTTTATACAACATAAAAAAGTATGCCTTGCAAGTTTACCAATTAAATATCTTATATTTTCCTCCCAAGAGAGTCTTATGAGACTCAAGATCTTTACAGTTTCTCTTTTTTTCTTTTGTGTCTTTAGTTTAAAATAAGTTTCCTCTATTGTGGTGTTGTTTTGAAAAAAATACTCAATTGTTTGGAAAAATTATTCTTAATTCTGTAGTCACACTTTTGTTGTGTCTAAGTACTACTGGTTTCAGTAGCGAGTACCAGCATCAGTTCATCTTATTATCAAAAATTTCTTTGCAAAATAAAAGTTGACCACTGTGGCCGAGCGGTTCTAGGCACTTCAGTCCAGAACCATGCTGCTGCTGCTACGGTCGCAGGTTCGAATCCTGCCTCAGGCAGGGATGTCCTTAGGTTAGTTAGGTTTAAGTACTTCTATGTCTGGGGGACTGATGACCTCAGATGTTAAGTCCCATAGTGCTTAGAGCCATTTGAACCATTTTGCAAAATAAAAAGCTTCTGTACAACTGCAAACTAGACATACCATTTTCAGGGTGCAGTTCACACCTATTGAAAGCACAACAGTGACCTTTACTTTTAGTACATAAGACACCTACTGGGGTAAGTGACTTGATGAATGCACACAAGAAGTTGTCATTTATTCCGTATGTAGCTGCCATGCAGAATCATATTTTGTATTAGTTGGTCCTTACTCTTCCAAAAGGTTAAACCTTGTCTCTGCAGCCACAGCTTCCTCTCTTCAGCAGTTGTTTTCATCTCCATGTGTGAAGAAAATCCCATTCATTGATCATATTGTTTAAGTAGGATGTTCTCAGTCATCCCCTTGTTTTCTTACCTATGATCTTGCCTTCAGAAATGTTTTTTAAAAGATTATCATCTCCAGTTAAGTGTCCAGTGTATTTTGCTTTGCTCTGGCCTATAACTTTCAGTGGTTCCTTCTTCTCTCCTATTTCCTTTAATTTTTCTGTCAATGCAGCTAGTTCTTGTACTTCTCCTCCAGAACCACATTTCAGCAGGTTTGAGGTGAGCTTCCTTTGGCTTTTCTAATGTACAGATTTTGCATCTGTGTGTCAGAACACTCCACACAAAGGTCTTTACAAATATTTTCTTAATGTGGGAGCTGATATGTTTATTCAGTTGCAGCTTCTTCTTATTTTGGAAGGAACTCTTCACCTGTGCTATTCTTTTCTTGAATGCCTTGAAATATTGATTGTTTTCTTGCAAAATGCTACTGAGATAGTGAATTTCAGTTCCTTTCTTGAGTTGCTCATTGCCTGTTCTTGCGTCAGTCCTGCCTCCACCTCCTTTCTTGTCTGTAGCCATAACTTTTGTCTTCTTTGTATTCATTTTTAGCTTTAGTTTTACCATTTCTTGATTTAAGGCCTGAAACATTTTATTTAGTTCCTACTCTGATTTACTATTGTGATGTCGTCAATCTGCAGTGTATATGCATGCAATTAAGTCTCCATATCGACATCATGCTCCAAAAACCACCTAACTGTGTGTGACAGGGGGTACGTCTCATGCCACCAACTGACCCCCTCTGCCTTGTTCCACTTGTGAACAGTGTTTGGGAAGAATGACTGTCAGTACGCTTCTGTATTATCTCTAACTTCTCAAATTTTCTTCTCGTGATCATTTCGTGAATTGTATATGAGAGAAACTATTATGTTGTCAGACTCTTCTCGGAAACTACTCTCTCGAAACATGGGTAGTAAATCTTTCCGTGATGCACAACTGCTCTCTTATGGCATCTACCACTGGAGTTGCTGAGCATCTCTGTAATGATCTCACAGTGACTAAATGATCCTGTGACAAAACACTCCGCACTTCATTGGATCTTCTTTCTCTCTTCTGTCAGTCGTACTGGGTAAGGACACAGGGGTAATTTACATTCACTTAAGATTCTTCCTGTGGATGTTAGTCTGGCATCTGCTTTTCTATTGCAGTTGTATGTGGTCATTCCACTTTAAGGTTGATCTGGATAGTTACTTCTAGATATTTTATGGTAGATTCTGTTTCCAGCAATTTGTCATTAATAGTGTAGTTGTACAGTATTGGATTTCTTTTCCTGTGTGTGTGTGTGTGTGTGTGTGTGTGTGTGTGTGTGTGTGAGTGATATGTTACATTTATTTATGTGCAGGGTCAACTGCCAGAGCCTGCATCATTCACCAATCCTCTGCAGGTCATTGTGCAAATTGATACTGCCTTCTGTTGTTGCTACTTTCTGATGGACAAGTGAGAGTACCTGTGAACAATATTAAGGAGCCTCTGACACTTTCTACTGGATCATTTATATTCATTGTAAATGTAACGGTCCTATCACATTTCCTTGGAGTATTCCAGAAATTACCTTTTGATTCTTGTCATCTTTTCTTTGTTGTTGTTATTACTTCCTTGATGAAAATATTAAGGAAGTAAGGTGATAGAAGGCACCCGTCTCTCACTGCCCTTCTGGTTTTCCTTCTTTCATATCCGGTTCAGTACTCTGACTTTTGTATATACTCAAAATCAATCATCTGTCCTTCCACTTTGGACATTACTTTGAGGAATGATGATATAATGGTAATCTGTTTAATAAACAATATTTTAACGATACACTTTGCTTTCCAATCATATAGTGGCTTGATGATGGAATTTGATACTGAAATTAGTAATCATTAGACAAAATAAAAGTGAAGCTATAATAAAAAAAAGTAATATTTTGGATCATGTCAGTTGTTGTTCCAAACAACAGCATGTCAGAAATAGGTTGAAATGGCTCTGAGCACTATGCGACTTAACTTCTGAGGTCATCAGTCACCTAGAACTTAGAACTAATTAAACCTAACTAACCTAAGGACATCACACACATCCATGCCCGAGGCAGGATTCGAACCTGCGAACGTAGCGGTCACTCAGTTCCAGACTGTAGCGCCTAGAACCACACGGCCACTCCGGCTGTCCAGGAATAGGTACTAAATTATTTGTCCGCTGATGACTTCACAGCTTAGAACACTAAAACGCAAATGTTAATTGTTTGTTATGTGCCCTGGTAGAGTTCACAACTGATTACAGTTCACGATTGGTTGTTGGAGCTTGGGCGTTACTCACATAGTGTATTTGGTGCATGGTGCAGAAAAAGGCAGTGTCCAGAAAAGTAAACAAATGTAAAGGCAAAAGTTTCATGACAGGATGTTGTGTCACCATACTTGGAAGACAATTATAGCCAAAGACAGAAATTTAAAAGAAACTGGCTCATTTGAGCTGTGGAGACCTAGTCGAGGATTCTCAGTAGATAATTGTTAGCACAGTAGAATTTATAAAGAGACAATGTCAGTTCGTGTGAGGGAAGGTTGATTGGTAAGTACCTATCAGCTTTCTCATAAAACTCACAATTTGAAGAATACACATCAAGGAAAAGGTAGAAGTCCAACAGTGTCAAATCTAGACAATAATATCGATCATCCAACAGTTTTGCAAAATCCCCAGTTGTACTTACTTTACTTACTTACTTACTAACTTACTCAGATTTGCTGTGTACCATACAAGGAACTGGTTTCCACTAGTTCACTCGATCAGCTGCCAAGTTCTCACCTTCCTCCAAGTTTGTGTCCATGCATTGAAGATTCATTGCAAAAGTTCCAGGTGTTAACAGGTCTTCCTGTACATCTGTATCTGTCCATTGATTTCCACAACAGTGTTGATTTTGGGATTCTTCCACCTTACATGTGTAGAACATAACCTGCAATCTTCAGTCTTCTTTCAACAATAATTTTGTGCAGGCTGTGTAGACCTCGTATTCTCAGCACTACATCATTTGTAACTTGGTTGGGTTAACATCTTCAGAATTCATCTCTAGCATTGTTGGTGAAAAATATGGAGACTGTGTGCTGATTTTACTGACATTTTCCAAGTCTCACAAATATAAACAATAAAGGAGTACACTCAAAGCTTTGTTGACATATTACAGACCTAATTGCCATATGGACTGATTTTCCAGTTCTGCTGGTGATTTCTGCATCTGTGACCTCATTATTACATATAAAGCTACCGAGATATGGCAATCTGTCAACATCTTGTAGTATCTTCTATTGCACTGTAATCGGGGAAGAGACGAGTAATTTCCACTTACTTTGCACATTCTGTTTGCCTTATCTCTATTAATTTTCAGCTGTACACAATAGGGCATTTAATGAGAAAGCAGATAAAAATTAACTTGATGCCTTCCAAGGTGACGGTCTCTACTAAGTCTCTACTCCTTCAAGTCTGACTATGTAAGTGTAGACCAGAGATGGTTTAAATTCAGAGAAATAGTATCGACATCAATTAAGAGATATATACCAAATAAATTGAATGGATACCAAATAAATTAAAAGGGTGGTGCACAAAATATGTCAAAACTCAGCTGCAGAAGCAATGAAAAAAAGCATGTCAAAATTTAAAAGAATGCAAAATCTCCAAGATTAGCGATGTTTTACTGAAGCTCGAAACTTAGGGTGGGTTTCAGTGGAAGATGTGTTTAATAATTCCCATAGTGAAACTTCGTTTTGAAATCTGGAAGAAAATCCAAAGAGTTTCTGGTTGAATGTATAGTACACCAATGGCAAGACACAACCAATACCTTCACTGCGCAATAGCTGTGGTAATGTTACTGATGACAGTGCTACTAAAGCAGAGTTACTAAACACGGATTTCTGAAATTTCTTCACCAAAGACAACAAAGTAAATATTGCAGTATTCAAATCAAGAACAACTGCAACTGTGAGTAACTTAGTAGTAGCTCTCCTCAGTGTCATAAACAATTTATGTTTCTTTCAGAGAATGTTGATACAATAGCTCCATTAGAAATCATATATAGCCGCTCATTTGATAAAGATCCATACCTAGAGACTGAAAAGTTGCTCAGGTCACACCAATGCTCAAGAAAGAAAAGAGGAGTAATCTACTAAATAACAGACTCATATCACTAATGTTGATTTGCATTAGGATTTTGGAACATATATTGTGTTTGAATATTTTGAATTATCTCAAAGGTAATGATTCATTGATAAATAGCTAAGATAGATTCAGAAATATCGACCTTTTAAAACACAGCTAGCTCTTTAGTCACACAAAGTAATAAGTGCTGTCGACTGGGGATCTCAAATTGATTCCATATTTGTAGATTTCCAGAAGACTTTTTGAAACAGTTCCTCACAAGCATTTTCTAATCATATTGTGTGCCTATGGAGTATTGTCTGAGTTGTACAACTGGATGTGTGGTTTCCTGTCAGAAAGGTCACAGTTCATAGTAATTGATGGAAAATCGTCAAGTAAAAAAGAAGTGATATCTGACATTCCTCAAGGAAGTGTTATAGACCACCTGCTGTTGCCGATCTACATTAACAATTTAAGAGAGAATCTGAGCAGTCCTCTTAGATGATGCTATCATTTACAGTCTCGCAAATCATTTACTGTCTTGTAAAGTGATCAGATGATCAAAATGAACTGCAAAATGATTTAGGCTACCTATCCATATGATGCAAAAAGTGGTAACTGACCTTAAATAATAAAAATTTTTATGTCATCTGCACGAGTAGTAAAAGGCATCTACTAAATTTTGTTTACATGATAATTCACACAGATCTAAAGGCTGTGAAGTCTACTGAATACTTAGGAATTACATTTACAAATAACTTAAATTGGAATGCTCACATAGATAATGCGGTGGCAAAGCAAACAAAAGACTGTGATTTAATAGTAAAACATTTAGAAGATTAGGATTACTAAAGAGACTATCTACAACTATACTTGTCTGTCCTCTTTTGGAGTATTCTGCATGGTGTGGGATCCTTACCAGATAGGACTGACAGAGGACATCATTTAAAAGTTCAAAGAAAGGCAGCTCATTTTGTATTATTGGGAAACAGGAAAGTGCATGCCACAGATATCACATGTGAATTGGGGTGGCAGTCATTAAAGCAAAAGCATTTTGCTGGAGCAGGTTCTTAAAATTTCAATCATCAACTTTCTCCTCTGAATGTGAAAATATTTTGTTAGAGCCCTCTTACATAGGGAGAAATGATCATTGTAATGAAATAAGAGAAATCAGAGCTTGTACGGAAATATTGAAGTGTTTGTTTTTCCTCAAATGCTGTAGGGGAGTGGAATGGTAGATAAATAGGTTGAGGGTGGTTCTCTGAACCCTCTGCCAGCATTTAATTGTGAATTACAGACTAGTCATGCAGATATAGATAATGTAGATAGACTTTCAATATTGTGCACCGATTCTCTAATTTTATACATTGCTCAAATACTTTCGTGGCGCTTTGGAGTGACCCCTTTAAAATAACAATTTACCAGTCTTCTTAATATGTATTTTGGTAACGAGGTTGATAAGAAGTTACAACAATACTCTCTTATTACTCCCCAGTTTTGGGTTTTATTAATGAACAAAGTCGCCGCAGTGTTCCATAACAATTACGGGTTGAAGTTTCCTGCTGATGGAACCAATATGATTTTCTGTGTTTCTGAGCATACAGGTTGTGTACGCTGTTTGGAGTCTGGTGTATGCTGAATCAAATGTTTTTATTGTTGTGATCTTCCATCTGAAGATTGGTTTCATGGAGTTGCCCATGCTAGCCTATCCTGTGTGACCCTCTTCACCTCTGCGTAACTACTACAGCGTACAATAACTTGAACTTGCTTACTGCAGTCAGTTTTTGGTCTCCTACAGTTGTTACCCCCATTATATTCACAGATGACCACATATTGTGGAAATTGCATATTGTAATGTAGGATGCAATAATAACGTACGGAAAGTTTCTGTTGAAAATTACGAATTATTTAGGAATAAAGCAGATGGCTCACCAAAAGGCAGAAGCACTGTCTCATTGATAGGCACACGAACAATAGGTTTGTAGAATGAGATTTTCACTGTGCAGTGGAGTGTGCACTGATATGAAACTTCGTGGCAGATTAAAAGTGTGTGCCGGACTAAGAGTCAAACTCGGGACCTTTGCCTTTTGTGGGCAAGTGCTCTACCATCTGAGCTATCCATGCATGACTCACGACCCGTACTCACAGCTTTACTTCCACCAGTACCTCGTCTTCTACCTTCCAAGCTAAAAGGTACGTTGCTTGGCGAGCTTCCAGAATGCACTTTCTTTTTCTAGCTGTAGGGAAAACATGCGCGTGCGTGCACACACACACACACACACACACACACACACACACACACACACACACACACACTCACTCACATGCGCATGCATGTCTCCTTATGTTGTGGTCTCTCAACTGCCAGCTCTTTACTGGCCCATGGTGAGTGTTCTGGAGTGAGGTGGGGCTTTAGAGTGGGGTAGGATGGGGTGGGTTGAGGCAATGTGAGGGATGGAGAGAGATGGGAGGGGTTTGGAGGGCAGCATTTAGTGGCTCGTGGGAGAGTGGGGAGCCATCTGTGGGCTAGCTAGGGGTGCTGGTAGAGGGGTCAGGCGACAGACAGCTGGGCACTCATAGACTAGGGTGTGACGTGAGATAACAGCACACAACTACCTGATTGGGAAGGGGGGAGAGGGGGGGGGGGAGGGAGGGGGGCAGGGGCGTGTGTTTGTGGGGGGGGGGGGCAGGGGGGCTGGTAGTTAACTTGGATTTAGGCCAGGAAGCAAAGGATGTGCTGTAAGTATGGCTACGAAAGTTGAGTATTCTTAAATAAGATCAGCTGGTGGCAATGTATTGGAAAGTAACTGGCACACAAAGTGCAATTTTGGCTCCTTTTTCTTTGTGAATTTTAAATAGTCTGCAGAGCAAATTGAATTAGGAGGATCAGGCATTTGTGTGGATCTAGGAAAGTAAATTGTAGAGCCAGATAAAAGGCGCGCAAGACAGGAGGGGTACTACTGCTCATCACTGCTGTATCGTGCTACTAGTACATGTCAGTGTGAGTGCACCGAGAGTGGTGTTGCCGTACATGCGTCTTTAAATTGGTCACCCACTGATCATTGCAGGCTGGCTGCTGGATTCTGTCTCTGGGAGCCAAGCGTGTGGCGCGGTCGCTGCCATGCCATCTGCTGGTGACTCGCACATGTATTAGTGTGGAACAGTGCTGACTGATTCTCTGTGTGATTCTAGTTTGTAATGTGCACATCAGTGTTCTGTGTCTTGTTGAGTCCTTAGAGGCATATTGTTCGGAGGTTATTATTAAAGCCATATTTGTGCGACTTGGATCACACTTCAGTATTACTTGGTTATTACATCACCACAAACATATGGACCGGGAATGTACATGCTTTGACAGTTTGCTACGTCTCTCTCTTCTAGGACTGACATGGTAGCTGCCTTGCATTTCTTAATGACTCTGACCTTGTCAACCACAAACCGAATCTTAGTACAGTCATGATTTCCCTGAAGAGATTACATGACAGCAGAGACTTGTAAAATTGTGTTACCCATTTCTCTAGCCAGTGAAGATTCATTCTGTACCTTCAGATACAGTGTCATGTAGGAGTAGAACAGCAAGAAATACGTAGCTCCTCTAACCGTAATGACAGTTTATCACCTCCCAACACTACATGTGCCAATGTTTCAGTGCATTTTTGAATATGTTTGTTAACAGATTCATCAACACAACAAAGATTTACGATCTCAGTAGCATCTTATTTCTTAACTCATACTTTACTATTCATCAGAATCTTCATCGCTGCTCTTTGATTCGTCAGAGCTCCCTGCCGTACTTTGTTTTATTTCATAGTCAGAATTAGGTGAAATACCACCTACCGTATTTACTCAAATCTAAGCTGCACTCAAACCTGAAAAATGAGACTCGAAATAAAGGAAGGAAAAAAAAAAATTCCCGAATCTAAGCCGCACCTGAAATTTGAGACTCGAAGTTCAAGGGGAGAGAAAAGTTTTAAGCCGCACCTCCAAATCGAAACAAAGTCGGTCCATTGTAATATGAGACACAATTTAGGTCGAATGAATGATGATACAGCTACAGTAGTTTGGTTCGAGTCGTAAGCTTAGCACTTAAGCTTTACCAGGTAGCCTTTGCTATGCGTCAGGCCCTCCGTCCGTATTTATACTGGTACCCTTCCTTTTTCACGTGCTTCGTCTGGTTTGAATCAATTGCTTATTTTGCTTTGATCTGATAAGTGCCGTTTTCCTTGTTATAGGCGTTTATGTCACTCTAAGCTGAAAATACATTACTGTACTGTGTCATGCATTGTTTGTCGCATTCTGATAGTGCGTGTTTGCGGCCTGTCGTCGCTCGCGGATTGGCTTGCTTTTATGCACGCTACCACCGCCTACAATTAAAAAAAAAAAAAAAAAGAGAGAGAAATCATCTCATTAGCGAAACAATGGCAAGAGACTATTTGTTGTTACTTACACTGCTGCTTTCTTAAATAATGATCAACAAGAACCAAATAATAGACTGCATATGATAGAACATGTTCTGAACGCGAGTTAGGCGAAAATTTATCTCCGTTTGAAAATCTTTGCGGCCGCTTCTTTAGTACATCAAATTCTGCACAGAAATTAGAGTCATCTTAGATTTAAAAATCTAGTCAGTTGCCGTGCTTCAGTTCTGACTGTATCACTATTAGGCATAAGAATAATATGAATATAAACATGACACGATACGTATATTCTTCCACATTTGCTGTTGTCTCACTCTAGTTTCGTAGTTTATTAGGCAGACAGGATTTAAATAAGATAGCAGCAAACACGAAAGAATACGTGGCAACATGTTTATATTCGTATTACTCTTATGATGAAGAGAATACTGCATGTGATTCACATTTCATCAGGTTCCTATAAGCAACCATCTCTTCTCACAGGTAGGAAAAAATTCAGAACGTAGAGTTGGCCATATTGACAAACATCCGAAACAGTCTTGCCAGTCGGATTTTCGTAATACATTGAAGTTCTGCTACATTCGAAGATGAACAATACGGAATTTATATTTACTTCGTTGGATAATGTATGAAAATCGTCTTCCACCTTTTTTTTTTAATTTATTTACTGACGCAGAGGTTTTGGCGCCAGTATTTATCTTTGTGCCTACGAAGCATGCCTGTGTAGCGCTACATATATTCGACGGCAAAAGTTAGTTGTGGCAGCACCTACCGACATTTTTCAGAACTTCCACTTGCTTTGCACTCGATTCTAAGCCGCAGGCGGTTTTTTGGATTACAAAAACCGGAAAAAATGCGGCTTACATTTGAGTAAATATGGTACATCCTCTCCTTTGGATTCAACTTCTTAAGTATTATCTTTCAAGTCAACACCTGCTAATCTGTGAGACCGAAATGATGAGCCATACTACTCTATTTCACTGTGCCTGTTTGTTTCATTTGTATAACATTTTATTCCATCATAGATGCTGCACTTACAGTTTCATATATGCATTGCAGCAGCAGACACAATAAAAGTAGCAATCAGCAGTGCTTAGTTTGTGAATGGGTAAAAAATATGCCGTTGTCCCAGTTCCACATATCCCCAAAATTTGATTCTGTCAAATTCTGTACTCTCTGAAATCAAATGTTTAATCCAAAGATGAAAGTGAACAAGTTTGATGCAGTATTGCTAATATTGTTTATTACTCATCTTGCTGGATGAAGTGCATACTGTGTCCTTTCTGAAAGGTTTGCAGAAGTAATGCACATACCAGTTTTCTAAAAACTTACATTGAGATTGTGCTCTCCTTCCTCTTGTACAAATTAGTAGAGCCCTTCGGATTACTCCACAATATGCCTCTTGGCAAGGTGGTAACGACAGTATTATGAAAAGGATAGATTGGCACTCACTGTATAGTGTAGATGTTGTGTTGCAGGCAGGGGGAAAAAAAAAAAAATACACCACCCATTAAACACGTAAGCTTTTGGTGCAAACCTCCCCCCCCCCCCCCCTTCCCACACACACACGCACGCACACACACACACACACACACACACACACACACACACACATGCGCGCAAATGCAGATCACACATACATGACCACGGTCTCTGGCTGCTAGGGCCAGACTGGGAGCAACTGCGCATCATGGGAGAAACAACAGTCATATGTGTGTGTGTGTGTGTGTGTGTGTGTGTGTGTGTGTGTGTGTGTGTGTGTGTGTGTGTCTTGTCCACTTACGAAGAAGACTTTCTGATCGAAAGCTTACGTGTTTAGTAGTCTTTTTGTTGTGCTTGTCTGTGACCTAACATTTCCTGTGTACAGTGAATAGCAATGTATTTTTTTATAATATGGTCATTATTCCAGCCTAGATTTTCTATTGTTTGTTTCCTTTTAAGACCTTATAGAGACAGTTACTGACAATTTCTTTTTTCTTATTGGAGAAAAGTAAAACCATATGGGGGCAGACGTAGATTGTGAATGAATATGGAATAGAGTATTTTTATTCTCCCTGTATGCAGTGTCAATAACTTCACCTCACACACTTCATTTCTGGCAGCACCTCCTCCTCAACACATGACTGTCCCCCACCACCTCACCATAGTCTTCAAGTTACATCCTATAGCACTTCTGGGTGGACAAATAGATGAAGGATGTAGTTTAAAACAGTATAACTAAACTTAAAAGCCGAACTGCCCTTTTATAGAGACTGCCATCATTATTTAAACATACTAAACAACATCAAAACAGTCAAAAGAAATTGTTTTTCAAAAGAGCAGAAAATTGTAGTGAAATTCATGAAAGGATTGTTTTAAATTGTTATATCTTAAATCTGTCAGCATTTCCCAAGATTTTCTGGCTTAATTAAGACTAGGTCATGCCACCACAGTGGTCAAACAGTGGACTTGCCTTCGAGAGGACAACGGACCCGAGTCCCATCGGGCCACCAAAATTTGGGTTTTCCTTGATTTCCCTAAATGATTTAAGACAAATTCTGGGATGGTTCCTTTGAAAAAGATGACATTCAGCTGAGGAAGCTACACAGTGCTGGTGGAAACACGAGTATTTCAGAGCACACCATCCATTGCACATTGTTAAACATAGGGCTCTGCTGCAGACAACCCCTGTATGTTCCCATGTTGACAACACAGTTGAATTACAATTTCTGTGGCTCAGGAGCATTGAGATTGGGCAGTGATTCAATAGAAATGTGTCATCTGGTTTGAATCATTCGAGTTTCGCATTACACCTGCTTGACGGTTTTGTGCACATACACTGTCAACAGAGTGAATTGGTGCTTGAAATGTGCACTTTGCTACAGACTTAGGCCAGTGGGAGCAATATTATGCTATGGAGGACATTCACCTGGTCTTCTATGGGTCCTGTGGTAGTAACTGAAGGCTCCATAACAGCTTTGTTCTGTGTGAACATTATTGTGCACTGTCCGCACCCTGTCCCTAATGAAGGTGACATGTTTCAACAATATGACTTTCAGTGTCACGAGGCCAGAATCAAATTCACCCCTTCTGAATCTGATGGAATACATCTGCGATGCTATCAGATACCAGTTCTGCACCCAGAAACCACTGATCTGCAATTTATGGGAATTACATGACCTGTGCTTAGACATGCGGTGCTGCATAATGCTGGGAACATACCTCACATAATGCTGGGAACATACCTGAAATTTGTTGAACTTGTCCCACACAAAATCACTGCTGTATTGTGTTCCAACAGTGGACAAACACATTATCAAACAGGAGGTCATAGTGTTTTGTCTCATCAGTTTATATATTCAATGCTTGAATGAAAGGTGTGCTCTTTTCCTTTTTTCTGCCATTGCGTGTATGTGTAAAGCAGGATGTTCTACCATTTGGGCTTGTTTATATGATGGCTGTCAGTATTACCACCTGCACAGATACTAAATGCTCCTTTTGTGAAGACCTTTTATCTTGAGAACACTTTTAACTTTGTTTCACAAATGGCAGCACAGTTTCAAGAAAGCTTCTTAATTTCATGTAATAGTTAAAATAATACCTTCAGCGAAAGATGTGTGCGTTGGAGTGGGGAAAAAGATTGGAGATGTATGTAGTTTAATTTTCATAAATTGTTAAGAAGGTTAACAGCTTGGCATGCTAAGATAAATTCTGACATTCTCTAAAAAGAGAGAAAAAGATTAATTTAACAGAATCAGTGAGGTATACAAATATAACAACAGACTTGTAGAACCATTATTTTGTAGGTTAGATTAGATTAGATTCAGCTTTTGTTCCAAGACCCAAAACATGAGACGATTCTCATGGGTGAGTAACATGCCAGAAAGTATAACATAAAAAATATAAAACATTTGAATACCCTGATCATTTGTCAGGAGATTGTCAAACTAGGTGAATACAATACAAACTGGAACAGCTAATATTTTCAGAATTGATACGCTGTCAGACTGAAACACTGTTATGCACTATTAATAAATTTATCAAACAAAAAGTACATAATCTTGACTGTTATGGCAAAGTGCTCTCAGAACTGAAATCTAACAGACATCCTTATTTAAGCTGGCCTAACAGCCACTGTTAAGATATTCATCTATTGAGTAGGATGAGTTATCTATCAAAAAGTCTTTCAAACTCTGTTTAAACCATGCTTTATCTGATACCAAGTTTTTAATGGTGACTTTCTTCCACAGATAAATTGTGTTGTAATGCGAGGTTTTAATGAAGATGAAGTGTGCAGTTTTGTGGAGTTAACAAAAGAGAAAAATGTTGATGTAAGATTTATCGAGTACATGCCTTTCAGCGGCAACAAATGGAATGATGGGAAGATGGTCTCATTTTGTGAAATGCTCCAAATAATTAGAAAGCAGTGGCCTAATTTTGATCCTCTTCCCAATGGGCCCAATGATACCTCAAAGGTACGTGCAGTATTACGTATGAACATACATTGAAAATAATTTAATGTTTATGACTTACTACCAATCACAAGAATACTTCACATCTGCTGGTGGTATGAGAGATAGACTGGTTTAGTTACATATTTCTCATCCCATTCAGTAAGTCTGTCCTGGCCTGGGTTTCTCTGCAGCTTTTCTGCAACTCTCCCCATTTCCTAAACCTTGACAATCCTTTTCTTTCTTCCCTTTTCCTTCCCCTTATTGTTTCTGCCAGAAGAAGAAGCCACTGGCTCCGAAAGCTTACACATTTCCATAACTTTAAGGGGAGTTAGAAGGGGAAAACATTCTTTTTCACTTTTTCGGGTTTTTATCTGATTATAAAATTTGCCATTTTCCAAATAAAATGATATGTATATTACTTATAAACTTGTGTGAGAAGTATTTCATTTTATTTTCTAAAATATAATCTACACCAGTTGAAAATGTTAAAATTTTTACATGCATTACTTCAAGACCTAATAAAATCGGTAATTTTTTATATACAGGGTAGTCCATTGATCGTGACCGGGCCAAATATCTCACGAAATAAGTGTCAAACGAAAAAACTACAAAGAACGAAATTTGTCTAGCTCGAAGGGGGAAACCAGCTGGCGCAATGGTTGGCCTGCTATAAGGCGCTGCCATAGCTAAAACTGATATCAACTGTGTTTTTTAAAATAGGAACCCCATTTTTTATTACATATTCATGTAATACATAAAGAAATATGAATGTTTTAGTTGGACCACTTTTTTCAGTTTGTGATAGATGGCACTGTAATAGTCACAAACATATGTCTCATAATTTTAGACGAACAGTTGGTAACAGGTAGGTTTTTTAAATTAAAATACAGAACCTAGGTACATTTGAACATTTTATTTCGGTTGTTCCAATGTGATACATGTACCTTTGTGAACTTATCATTTCTGAGAACGCATGCTGTTACGGCGTGATTACCTGTGAATACCACATTAATGCAATAAATGCTCAAAATGATGTCTGTCAACCTCAATGCCTTTGGCAATACGTGTAATGACATTCCTCTCAACAGTGAGTAGTTTGCCTTCCGTAATGTTCGCACATGCATTGATAATGTACTGACGCATGTTGTCAGGCATTGTCGGTGGATCACGATAGCAAATATCCTTCAACTTTCCCCACAGAAAGAAATCCGGGGACGTCAGATCCGGTGAACGTGCGGGCCATGGTATGGTGCTTTGACGACCAATCCACCTGTCATGAAATGTGCTATTCAATACTGCTTCAACCGCACGCAAACTATGTGCCGGACATCCATCATGTTGGAAGTACATCGCCATTCTGTCATGCAGTGAAACATCTTGTAGTAACATTGGTAGAACATTACGCAGGAAATCAGCATACATTGCACCATTTAGATTGCCATGGATAAAATGGGGGCCAATTAACCTGCCTCCCTTAATGCCACACCATACATTAACCTGCCAAGGTCGCTGCTGTTCCACTTGTCGCTGCCATCGTAGATTTTCCGTTGTCCAATAGTGCATATTATGGCGGTTTAGGTTACCGCTGTTGGTGAATGATGCTTCATCGCTAAATAGAACACATGCAAAAAATCTTTCATCGTCTCGTAATTTCTCTTGTGCCCAGTGGCAGAACTGTACATGACATTCAAAGTCATTGGCATGCAATTCCTGGTGCATTGAAATATGGTACGGGTGCAATCAATGTTGATGTAGCATTCTCAACACCGACGTTTTTGAGATTCCCAATTCTCGCGCAATTTGTCTGCTACTGATGTGTGGATTAGCTGCCCCAGCAGCTGAAACACCTACTAGGGCATCATCATTTGTTGCAGGTCATGGTTGATGTTTCACATGTGACTGGACACTTCCTGTTTCCTTAAATAATGTAACTATCAGCGAATGGTCCCGACACTTCAATGATGTTGTCCAGGATACCGAGCAGCATACATAGCACACGCCCCTTGGGCATTTTGATCACAATAGCCATACATCAACACGATACCGACCTTTTCCGCAATTGGTAAACGGTCCATTTTAACACGGGTAATGTATCACGAAGCAAATACCGTCCGCACTGGCGGAAAGTTATGTGATACTACATACTTATATGTTTGTGACTATTACAGCAGCTGGCCGAAGTGGCCGAGTGGTGTTAGGCGCTACAGTCTGGAAACGCACGACCGCTACGGTCGCAGGTTCGAATCCTGCCTTGGGCATGGATGTGTGTAATGTCCTTAGGTTAGTTAGGTTTAAGTAGTTCTAAGTTCTAGGGGACTGATGACCTCAGAAGTTAAGTCCCATAGTGCTCAGAGCCATTTGAACCATTTTTGACTATTACAGCCTCAACTATCCCAAAGTGAAAAAGTGTTCCAGCTAAAACATTCACATTTCTTTACGTACTACATGAATATGTAATAAAAAATGGGGGTTCCTATTTTTAAAAAATGCAGTTGATATGAGTTTGACCTATGGCAGTGCCATTTAGCAGGCCAACCATAGCGCCATCTGGTTTCTCCCTTCAAGCTAGACGAATTTCGTTCTTTGTAGTTTTTTCATTTCATGCTTATTTCGTGAGATATTTGGCCCGGTCACTATCAATGGACTACCCTGTAGAAAGCTGTGGATTGCTGTGTTATAAAGGTTAAATTATGTGTTTGCATTGGTAGCACTGTCAAAAATAGTATCGTATCTTTTCATAGTATAAACATGCTTTGTATATCGAAGTGCTAACGTTTTTCCGAGGAGAAGTGAGGAATAGACTGGTAAATCTCTCAAAAAGTATGACTCGAAAATGAAGTGTTTTTAAGAAATGTGGGTTTCATGGTAATAAATTTTTGAATAAAGAGAAACATTGTGTTCAGCATGTGGTGTGTGAAGTTGCAGACAATGAAATACTGGCAAACTCATGAGTATCTAGCGAAACACCCATTAGTGCTTCGAAGATTAAAATAAAACATAGTGATAACACAGTTATCTCAAAACAAAACTCATGTAAACGGTAGGTTAGGTTATATTCTGATACATTTACACATCCTAACAGGGGTGTTATGTGAATGTGTGTGCTGTATCTATGTGGAGGGCCAGTTAGTTTACATGAAGACATTGAGGTATCAAATGGACTAGCCAGGAAACTTACCATTAATTCTGCCATTTGTAAATACACTCATTCATTTTGGAATTCTGATAAGTGTAAAGATAATTATTTTGACATAAATGTTAGGTGGTTTTATGGATTGAGAGCTATTGGCCAAGGACACACTGCAGCAGAAACAATGTGTGTCGTGATGTATATGCCACGCCCACTTTGTAAAATGGACAAGTATGCAGGATTTATTGGAGCTGCTGTGAAATCCACTGCATGTGAGTCAATTAAGGGTGCTGCAAATGAAGCTGCTGAAATAAACGATGGTATGATTGTCATATCAGTAGCTTTTGGGGCACTTGGTAGAAGCGTAGCTGCAGTTCTAAGAATTCTGTTGCTACAGTGACCAGTGTTGATACTGGAAAGCTAATAGATTTCCAGATTTTAACCAAACATTCTTATAAGTATAAATCAGGGAATGAAGAAGGGCATATCTGTGACAGAAGTTATGAAGGACAACTAGTCGTACGGAGGCCTGTGCAGCTGTTGAAATTTATAATCGATCTGTAAACTAAAGGGGAGTGTGTTACACTAAGTTCTTAGGTTATGCAGACTCAAATGCATATAACAGTGTAGTAGCCACTCAGCCTTATGGTGAGAAGCTTATCACAGAACTGGAATGTGTTGCTCATGTCCAGAAGAGGATGGATACCAGATTGAGGAAGTTGAAACAAAGTTTGAGAGACAAGAAACTTTCAGGTGGTAAGACCATAAGAAGCAGGCTGACAGACAACATGATTGATGAACTACAACAGTATTATGAGATTGCCATTAGAAATAATACTGAGGATTTGTTGAAAATGAAGCAGGCAGTATGGGCTACCTTCTTCCAGAGACTGTCAACTGATGATAAACCAGTACACCATCTTTGCCCTCCTAGATCTGGTTCATGGTGCAATTACCGCAATGCCCAGTACTCAAACAGGTCATACAGCCATAAACATTCTATCCCAGCAGCAGTTGTGGATATCATAAAACCTGTTTACAGAGACCTGGCAATCCTGAATTATTGAAGAAGTGTCTGCATTGTCAGACTCAAAATCCCAATGAGTCGTTCAATAATCTTATTGTGTCAGTGTCGTTGTAACTGCCATCTGCGTCATGTCTGCTGTGCAGCGAGCTATGCTAATTGAAGTATTAACTCTATTTTGCTTACTTGTCACTTCCTTTTCCGTGTGTTTTTGCTTTTAGGAAGCTTTAATTGTCGGGTGCTAGTAATAGTGTTCCATAGATTTCGTGTTTGTTTTGAATACAGTCAGAGAGAGTCCGTTTAGTCAGCCATAGTGCCAGTAGTGCTAGTGTTTGTTTTCAATACAGTCCAGAGACAGGTAGTGCTATTTTCATTGTTTTCTACAGGAAGTGTCTAGTAACCACAGTTTAGTCAACTATCAGCCGCCTTTAGTGAATTAGCAGTCTAGTTATAAGTTGATTAACTCTCTACAGTAAATTGATTTCTTATGATGGATAGGATGTGTGACTGCTGTGTACGGACACAGGAGGAGCTGGCCACTGTTCGCAAACAGCTGAATGTGTTGAAGCCGCGGTTAGCCATCTTCAGGCTGCTGCCTCAGAGTGTAGCGGCAGTGGGGAGTCTGGTGCGTTGCATGGTACACCCCAGGTGTTACATTACATGCTTCACCCACTGACCCTGCTGTCAAGACATCTTTGCAGCTACCGGGCACGGTTGGGCCACCCTCTTCCCAAGGGGAGTGGCGGGTTCAGCGGCATTCACGGCGCATGAGGCGGAGGGTCAGTGTGGAGGCTGGCCGTGTGGCATCGCCCGTTCTGCCTGTGAGTGGACATGTGGCCACTCCTTCAGCCAGGTCCAAGCAGGCACATGGGGGGAGGGGTATATTAGTTATTGGGAGCTCCAACGTTAGGCGGGTGATGGAGCCCCTTAGGGAAATAGCGGAAAGGTCGGGGAAGAAGGTCAGTGTTCACTCTGTCTGCTTGCCGGGGGTCTCATCCGAGATGTGGAGGAGGCCGTGCTGGCAGTGATAGAGAGCACTGGGTGCACCCGACTGCAAATTGTTGCTCATGTCGGCACCAATGACTCCTGCCGTCTGGGTTCAGAGGTCATCCTCAGTTCGTACAGGCAGCTAGCGGAGTTGGTGTAGGCGGAAAGCCTCGCGGGGTGGAATCTGAGCTAGCTACTTGTTGTATTGTTCCCAGAACCGATAGTGGTCCTATGGTTTGGAGCCGAGTGGAAGGCTTAAACCAGGGGCTCAGACGATTCTGCGGAGATCTGGGGTGCAAATTTCTCGACCTCCGCTATCGGGTGCAGAAATGTAGGGTCCCCCTGAATAGGTCACGTGTGCACTACATGCAGGAAGCGGCTACAAGGGTAGCGGAGTATGTGTGGAGTGCACATGTGGGTTTTTTAAGTTAGAGAACTCCCTCCCTAGGCCCGACAAGACACCTCCTGAGATGCGGCAAGGTAGGAGTAGACAAAATGCAGCAGGGAATAACAATATTAATGTGCTAATAGTAAACTGCAGGAGCGTCTATAGAAAGGTCCCAGAACTGCTCTCATTAATAAACGGTCACAATGCCCACATAGTACTAGGGACAGAAAGTAGGCTGAAACCAGATGTAAACAGTAATGAAATTCTAAACTCAGATTGGAATGTATACCGCAGAGACAGGCTGGACAGTGAAGGGGGAGGCATGTTTAATGCGATAAGAAGTGCAACAGTATCGAAGGAAATTGATGGAGATCCGAAATGTGAAATAATTTGGGTGAAGGTCACGGTTAAAGCAGGCTCAGACATGGTAATTGGATGTCTCTATAGGCCCCCTGGCTCAGCAGCTGTTGTGGCTGAGCACTTGAAGGATAATTTGGAAAATATTTCGAGTAGATTTGCCCACCATGTTATAGTTCTGGGTGGAGATTTTAATTTGCCGGATATAGACTGGGAGACTCAAACTTTCATAATGGGTGGCAGGGACAAAGAATCCAGTGAAATTTTTTAAGAGCTTTATCTGAAAACTACCTTGAGCAGTTAAACAGAGAACTGACTCGTGGCGATAACATATTAGACCTTCTAGTGACAAACAGACCCGAACTATTTGAAACAATTAACGCAGAACAGGGAATCAGCGATCATAAAGCGGTTACTGCATCGATGATTTCAGCCGTAAATAGAAATATTAAAAAAAGGTACGAAGATTTTTCTGGTTAGCAAAAGTGACAAAAATCAGATATCAGAGTACCTAACACCTCAACACAAAAGTTTTGTTTTAAGTACAGATAGTGTTGAGGATCAGTGGACAAAGTTCAAAACCATCGTACAATATGCGTTAGATGAGTATGTGCCAAGCAAGATCGTAAGAGATGGAAAAGAGCCAGCGTGGTACAACAACCGAGTTAGAAAACTGCTGCAGAAGCAAAGGGAACTTCACAGCAAACATAAACGTAGCCAACACCTTGCAGACAAACAAAAATTATGTGAAGTGAAATGTAATGTGAGGAGGGCCATGCGAGAGGCGTTAAATGAATTCGAAAGTAAAGTTCTATGTACTGACTTGGCAGAAAATCCTAAGAAATTTTGCTCTTATGTCAAAGCGGTAGGTGGATCAAAACAAAATGTCCAGACACTCTGTGACCAAAAAGGTACTGAAACAGAGGATGATGGACTGAAGGCCGAAATACTAAATGTCTTTTTCCAAAGCTGTTTCACAGAGGAAGATTGCACTGTAGTTCCTTCTCTAGATTGTCACACAGATGACAAAATGGTAGATACTGAAATAGATGACAGAGGGATAGAGAAACAATTAAAATCACTCAAAAGAGGGAAGGCCGCTGACCTGATGGGATACCAGTTCAATTTTACACAGAGTATGCGAAGGAACTTACCCCCCTTCTTGCAGCAGTGTACCGTAGGTCTCTACAAGAGCGTAGCATTCCAAAGAATTGGAAAAGGGCACAGGTCATCCCCGTTTTCAAGAAGGGACGTCGAACAGATGTGCAGAACTATAGACCTATATCTCTAATGTCGATCAGTTGTAGAATTTTAGAACATGTATTATGTTCGAGTATTATGATTTTTCTGTAAACTAGAAATCTACTCTGTAGGAATCAGCATGGGTTTTGAAAAAGACGATTGTGTGAAACCCAGCTCGCGCTATTCGTCCACGAGACTCAGAGGGCCATAGACACGGGTTCCCAGGTAGATGCTGTGTTTCTTGACTTCTGCAAGGTGTTTGATACAGTTCCCCGCAATCATTTAATGAACAAAGTAAGAGCATATGGGCTATCAGGCCAATTATGTGATTGGATTGAAGAGTTGCTAGATAACAGGACGCAGCCTGTCATTCTCAATGGAGAGAAGTCTTCCGAAGTAAGAGTGATTTCAGGTGTGCTGCAGGGGAGTGTCGTAGGACCGTTGCTATTCACAATACACATAAATGACCTTGTGAATGACATCAGAAGTTCACTGAGGCTTTTTGCGGATGATGCTGTGGTATATCGAGAGGTTGCCACAATGGAAAATTGCACTGAAATGCAGGATGATCTGCAGCGAATTGATGCATGGTGCAGGGAATGGCAATTGAATCTCAATGTAGACAAGTGTAATGTGCTGCGAATACATAGAAAGAAAGATCCCATATCATTTAGCTACAATATAGCAGGTCAGCAATTGGAAGCAGTTAATTCCATAAATTATCTGGGAGTATGCATTAGGAGTGATTTAAAATGGAATGATCATATAAAGTTGATCATCGGTAAATCAGATGCCAGACTGAGATTCATTGGAAGAATCCTAAGGAAATGCAATCCAAAAACAAAGGAATTAGGTTACAGTACACTTGTTCCCCCACTGTTTGAATACTGCTCAGCAGTGTGGGATCTGTACCAGATAGGGTTGATAGAAGAGATAGAGAAGATCCAACAGAGAGCAGCATGCTTCGTTATAGGATCATTTAGTAATCATGAAAGCATTACGGAGATGTTAGATAAACTCCAGTGGAAGACTCTGCGGTAGAGACACTCAGTAGCTTGGTATGGGCTTTTGTTGAAGTTTCGAGAACATACCTTCACTGAGGAGTCAAGCAATATATTTCTCCCTCCTACGTATATCTCACGAAGAGACCATGAGGATAAAATGAGAGAGATTAGAGCCCGCACAGAGGCATACCGACAATCCTTCTTTCCACGAACAATACGAGACTGGAATAGAAGGGAGAACCAATAGAGGTACTCAAGGTAGCCTACACCATCAGGTGGCTTGAGGAGTATGGATGTAGATGTAGATGTAGACCAAAAAATGTTTTTCTTGTAATGAAGACACTAAAGTGGGGGTCAGTCATGCTGTTATTGCTTTTAATGATGGCAACATTGGTAGCGTGAAAGTGCTACAACATATGGGAATTAATTCTGGAGCAAACTTCATCAGAGAATTTGAAGGGATGGACAAGGTTTGCACTGGTAAAGCAGAGTATGCTGCACAGTTGGCCACTACGGAGTCCAGAAAGAAGAAAACAAAAAAAACTTAAAAAAGATCAAGAGGATGATATACAGTATGGTGCAGGGTGCTTCTGAGTGACTAAAAATAAAATGTTAAGCATATATTGAGTTACAGTCTATTGTAACTTTAAAAACTCTTCCTGAAAATTTACATTTTCTCTTGCATTTTTCCCTAAATCTCCGAAACTACGGCAAGTAGCGAATTCAAATTTTCAGGGAGTAATGACATATGTATCCTGAGTCTTCTGAACTAAAAGAAAAACATAATGTTATGTATAAGTAAAATTATTTAGAATAGCATACAAAAAGGTACACAAAATTTTAACTGTGTAATTAAAAAATTGTATTTCCAAAAGCAGTGGCTGAAATGCAATTATTGTAAGACTCAGAACATATAGTTTAATGTCCTGTAAAAGTTTCTTGTCAATGGCTACAGTTGTTCCTGAAGTACGGGGAAGTTAAGTCACTAAATGTAACATTGTCAGGATAGGGCGTTCAAACTCCCCTTAATGCACATTTTCTCCTTCCTCCACTTGGTGAGCAACACATTTATAGTATTTTCACAACAGCAGTACCTATTTTCTTACAATTTCTTTTTGCAGGCATACCACGTCCCGGGCTTCAAGGGACGTGTGGGATTTATTACCTCAATGAGTGAACACTTCTGTGGCACGTGCAACCGTTTACCGATAACAGCTGATGGCAATTTGAAGGTGTGTCTCTTTGGGAATTCAGAGATATCTCTCAGGTGAGTGATGAAACATAGAATAATCATGTCTAAGTGAAAATTCATGCGAGGAAACCATAAAATTACTAGAAGACTGACAGACTGATCAGTATTTTACCTTCAGGAGGTGAAATTCCAAAACTTCTTATAGACACATTTGTTCCTCTTGTCCTCACATTAGTTGTGGAGTCCGAGTGACCTTTCAGACCTTCAGAAACTTATCCCTCTTTCCTCTCTCATGAAGGAACTGATAGTTCCAAATGCTGAGTATAGAATAATACTTTCAAACTGTTTGCCATGCACATTAGGTATGTGGTTGGTATATGGAAGAGATAAACTGCAGTTAAATCCAGCAGGTATGAAATGAGTAATCTTTTCTTGAAGTTTTCAGCTTGCACCCTCCTCCCTCCCAGACACACAAACCAGATACCTCTAGCTAAATAATTTGTGAGTATATATAATTTGCCTCTGTCAACATCATGTTACACTAACCTATTTGTTAGATTAAATTAAAGGAAAGTAATCAGAACTGGAAATTATGTAAAGACATTTTTAGCTACGTCCCTATGTTGTATTAAAGTTAACACAGTATTTCTGTCCGTGTGATGGTAACTATGATTCGCCAGCCACCGTTGCCAAGCGGTTCTAGGCGCTTCAGTCCAGAACTGCGCGACTGCTACGGTCGCAGGTTTGAATCCTGCCTTGGCTCAAATGTTAAGTCCCATAGTGCCCAGAGCCATTTGAACTGTGATTCATGATTATCAGAGTCTATATGTTCCAAATAAAAATTGGAACTTCATGTGTATAAATGTACAAATTATTAGACAATGGGACCAACAACTGACACTTTTAAATTGATGACTAGACTAAGAGATTAATAATAGGAAAAAAACTGCAAGATACTTGGCGATAAGTTTGTTTCAGGACAAGGTAAGGGGGGTGGGGGTGGGAAGAATCAGCTCTCTCTTTGTGAGCATACCAGAAATCCTTTATCAACCGAAGGTAAAATAAGATATAAAAATACAGGGTCAAACAATTAATTTAAGTATCTTAAAAACCAAATGACTAATAAAATTGGAAGCTAAGAAAAGTAAGTTCGTAGTAAGTAGGGTGAAACACAGGGGGCTGCAACATATTGCCATTGTTGTTTGACTTGTCTATCAAAGAAAAAAGAAATGGATCAAAAGAAAATAAAAGTGAGAATGGAAATGTATCAGAAGCAAATAGGAATGAGCAAGGAACATATTCTTTAATAATAAAAAAAAAAAGTGACATGTGAGGCAGATGTTCCTACAATTTTATGTTCAAAGCACAGCAGTCTGTGAAAGCAAAATATTTATGACATTGAAAAAAGAAAATCAATGAGTGAAAAGTGTGTATAGGTGAATTGTGGTGAAAGACTGGATATTGGAACTTCTGTTAGGCTGCCCAGTATTAGTTAACTTGGTAGTAAAGGAGCAAGTTTGCAAGGGCAGATAACTGTTTGGCTACGTAAAATAGAGTGGGAGTATGGAAAAGCTAGTCCAAGATAGGATGAAAAAGATAACAGCAACTTAAAAAATGAATTGATAAGTTACCATGAACCCCATTCCAATCTAGTGAATCCAGTGGTTGACAATATCTTGTGACATTCGCCTATAAGGCTCAAACAATAATTGCTAAATAAAATTACAAAATGTTGACAAGACTGTATCTAAGCTGTCACTCTCTTTTGAAACAAGGGTGTTTAAACCAAGAAACACGCAGGAAAGCAGGAACAACTCGCACACTAGAGGAGGATGGGAAGTATCATTGAAGGAGTGAGCATAAACCGTGTGGAATATGTGTGGTACAAGTAATGATAGTAAAAAAAAAAAAAAAAAAAAAAAAAAAAAAAACGAAGAAGAGGAAGAGGAAAAGTCTTGATCTGGAAACAAGGGAATAAAAATTTGCCACGTGAAGAGACAATATGATACTGTGCTGATGAGTGTGTACAAGTGGTGATATACAATATACATAGATAAAGGAACTCTGCATTTGGCCCAGAAGACCACGCAATGCTCTTCGAGAGATGTCCTCTACTATAAATCTATGGAGAGTTAGGGGGTCAGTATACAACTCTCCAGGCTGTTATCAACTTCCAGAAGTTGAAGACACTACTTCTCACTTGAGTATCTCCTCAGCTAGAACTACAAGCAGAGTGTACCCTATTCCAGTCTGTCCACCGAGCAGAATTTCCCGGCTCTACAAGGAATTGAACCTGATCGCTTTCTATGGCACGCCTGTGGCATACTGACTGCGTGGCTGTGGCAAGAGTCATAATATACACTTGTGAACAATTGAGTTATAACTATTCCGTTTATTGGGGAGAGAGTATGGACGGAGTGGTCACGCCAGTTTGGATTTCATCTCGCCGCCTACAGAAGTCAAGGTAACGAGCGGCAGCCTCATTTATTGGCATGTGTAGGGGTGCAAACGTACCGTGTGATAGTGAAATTATTTCCCCAATGCGACGTAGCAACTCTGTCCTACGAAGAACTTTTGTCTGCTTTAGATGCCTATTTCAAGGAAACAGTTAATGTAGTTGCAAAAAGGTATACGTTCTTTCGTACAAAACGTACGGCCGGTCAAACTAATAGGGAGTGGGTTGCAACATTGCAAGGCCTTACAAGGGATTGTGCTTTTGAGTGTGAATGTGGACTCCCTTATTCAGATACAATGGTCCGTGATGCAATTGCACAGAACGTTTCTGATGTTCGTATATGGGAACAGATTTTGAAACTAGTTAATCCCTCCCTTCAGCAAGTGATAGACATATTAGATAGACAAGACACACTTGACTTTGCTCAGGAATCATTTGCAACTTCGCCAGCCATGTGTAACATTAACCAGCCCGCCAGGCGCGCTGCACGGCCCGGTAAACTGCCCTCGCGCACGTCCACGCAGCTGCCGTTACGCTCTAAACCAGGTGTGCCGCGACAGCATACAACTGCAGTAAAATCATGCCCGTGGTGTGCTACTAGACATTCGCGTGAAAATTGCCCGTCACGCCAAGCTATTTGCTTTTTCTGTAATAAGAAAGGACATGTTCAAAGTGTTTGCCAGAAAAAGCTCAGATCAGACAATCACAACCATTCCAGGCCTTTTGCTTCGCGCCGGAATCGAACCAAGGACACTCAGCCTCGTGGACCTTCGCCCATGGACATTCATGTAGTGAATTCCACCCCGTCCAGTGCCACTTTCTCAAACAGTGACAGTGTTCGTCCCACACAAAGTGTGCGTCGACGTCGCCAGAAATCACGTCAATTAGCAAGTGATGCTGTACCTGTATCAGTTCAAATTGCACGAGACAGTTGCTCTTGTCGTCAGCAGGACAATAAACTTTTTGTAGATTTGGATTTTAATGGAATGGTCATACCGTTCCAGCTCGATACCAGAGCTGCAGTTTCGTTGCTCAATCACGACACGTACAAACAACTGGGCAAACCTCCGTTGCGTGCCGCAAATGTTATGTTAAATAGTTATTCAGGTCAGAATATCCCCTGTGTTAGGACAGTGCAGCCTTCTTGCAACATACAAGGGACAAACAAAACTTGTCTCATTTTATGTTCTTCGTTCTTCTACTGCAGTGAACTTGTTTGGTTTCGATTTATTTCAGTTGTTTAGCATGTCTATAGTAAATCAGGTCCTATCAGTGAATCAGACTGTGCCTTCAGACTGTGTTTCTCGTCTGTGTGAAGAATTTGCAGACATTTTTGCGCCGGGCTTAGGTTGCGCTAAAAACTATGAAGCACATTTGGAACTGAAAGTCAACGGGCAACCGAAATTTTTCAGAGCGTGCAATGTTCCTCATGCATTGCGTGATGAGGTTGCAAGAACATTACACGATTTAGAATCACAAGGTGTAATTGAACGTGTGCAGGCTTCTCTCTGGGCCTCACCATTAGTAATTTTGCCCAAACCTTCCGGAAAACTGAGACTTTGTGTGGACTTCAAGGCCACTGTGAATCCACAACTAGTGTTTGCAACTTTTCCATTACCCTGCCTGGAAGATCTTTTTGACAAACTGTGCCCGGGTAAATATTTTTCAAAGTTGGACGTCACAGATGCATACTTCCAAATACCAGTGGACGAAGAATCCCAGTGCGTCTTGGTGGTTAACACGCATCTTGGTTTGTACCGATTCAAAAGACTGCCATTCGGGTGTGCATCCGCCCCTGCATTGTTTCAGCAATATTTACAAACTGTTTGTGCATCATTCCCTACTGCTGCGAACTATCTGGACGATATTGTGATCTCCGGAAAGACAGCAGACGACCATTTAGCACACCTACGAACATTATTTCAGGTATTGCGACAAAATGGTCTTCGCTTGCGGAAGGACAAATGTGTGTTTTTTGCTCGTGACTTACCATACCTGGGACATGTCATCAATGCCCAAGGCATACATCCGAGTCCAGAGCACCTCCGTGCCATACAAGACTTGCCTTCGCCGCAGAATTTGAAGGAGCTACAGAGTGTGTTGGGTAAAATTAACTATTATCATCGCTTTCTGCGCAATGCCTATTCCATTTCAGCTACGATTCATAGCTTACGCCGTAAGGGTGTTCCGTTCGTCTGGACGACGGAATGCGAACGCGCCTTTCGCCAGTTGAAATCGGCGTTGCTTTCTAATACTTGCCTTACGCCATTCAATCCCCAGAAACCCCTTTTGTTGATGGTAGATGCATCGGATTTCGGGATCGGTGCTGTGCTTGCGCACAAAGATGGGTCGCATGATCGCCCTATTGCCTTTGCATCCAAATTGCTCTCGTCTGCGCAAAGAAATTATTCACAGATAGAGAAAGAAGCTTTCGCTCTCGTGTTTGGTGTTACTAAGTTCCATGATTTCTTGTATGGTCGTCACTTTACCATCATCACAGACCACAAACCTTTGATGTCGCTTTTTCATCCGAACAAGCCTGTACCTCCGCGTACAGCACAGAAATTCATTCGCTGGTCTATTTTCCTCTCGCAGTACCGCTACGATATCTTGTATCGGTCCACTGCTAAGCACGGAAACGCCGATGCGTTGTCCCGTTTGCCTGTTGCTGAGGATAGAGCATTTGATTCTTCTGAACTTGCTTGCATGTTCATTGATTCGGAAACCGATGACGTGGTCGACTCGTTTCCGATTGATTTTCGTCGTGTAGCTACAGCCACAGCTGCTGACCCGGTCCTTGCTACCGTTTTGCATTTTGTTGCTACGCAATGGCCTTTGTCAAAGTCTCGGATCGAGGATCCGTTGGTTTGCTGATTTTTTGCTCACAAGGAGAGACTTTTTGTTCGACGCGGTGTTTTGTTGTTGCGTTCTGATAATGATCAGTCCAGAATCGTGGTCCCACGTTCGTTACAGTCCTCTGTTTTACGGCTTCTTCACCAAGGACATTGGGGTATAGTGCAAACGAAACAACTTCCTCGTCAGCACTGTACTTGGTTCGGAATCGATGCTGCGATTACGAATATGTGTTCTTCTTGCATGGCGTGTGCCGAAGAACAATCCGCACTGCCGCGGAAAGTCTTTGCATGGCCAAAAGCCACTTCCCCTTGGCAACGCTTGCACATTGATTTTGCTGGTCCATTCTGGTATGCTCGGTGGTTTGTTCTGGTAGATGCCTTCAGTAATTTTCCTTTTGTTGTCCGGATGTCTTCCACGACATCAACTGCCACCATCCAAGCGTTGTCTGCATCTTTTGCATTGAAGGTCTTCCGCAGACTATTGTTTCCGACAATGGCCCACAATTCATGTCCGCAGAATTTCAGTCATTCTGCCAGGCCAATGGTATTCAACATCTGACATCCGCGCCGTTTTCGCCTCAGTCAAACGGTGCCGCTGAACGATTGGTCCGGACTTTCAAGTCACAGATGTTGAAGTTGAAAGAGTCGTATTCTCGGGAGGACGCGTTGTTGCTCTTTTTGTCTTTGTATCGCTCTCAGCCCCGAGATAGTCGCTCGCCAGCTGAGTTGCTCCACAGTCGTCCTCATCGAAACTTGATGTCTTTGCTGCACCCGCCGCATCAGGTTCCTGTGCAGCGGCAGACTTCTGCTTTTGCTCCAGGCGACGTTGTATTTTATCGCAACTATCGAGGTTCACGGCGTTGGCTCGCAGTGCACATTCTTCGCTGCCTCGGCCGCGTGATGTATTTGGTTTTGGGGGCCTCTGGTGAGGTGCGTCGGCATCTCAATCAGCTGCGCCTCTGTCGTCGCACGGGTTCTGCCGCTCCCCGTCTGCTTTCAGCGACGGTGCCATCCGGTCAGCGCCCTGGGGACCCATCTACTGGCTCGCCTCATCCCCAGGTGTTACCAACGATGCCTTCCATTTTGCCCCATGGCGACGCGCCGCTGCCGCCTCCGCCGCCGCCGCCTGTCCAGCTGGTGCCGCCCGCAGTGGACGCTTCGCTGCAGCCACCAAGCGCCTCCCTGGGTCACACGCCGCCGATCGCTTCCCGTGACCAGCTGTCCTCCGCCATGGAACTCTTGCCCGCTCCGGACCACATGGCGTCTTCGCGCGTCGGGTACCCCGACGCAATGGAGGTCGACCCTTCGGCCCCTCCTGTCTCTTTACGGGCACATACACCGCATGTTGACGTGCACCCTGGACTAGGTTTTCAGGTGTTTCTTAGCTCCCCTTGGACCGAATGGCCGCGTGCGGGTGGCACAGCCTCGCCTGTTGTTAGGCTCCCCACCTCATCGCATACGTCAACATGGGGTTCTCCCCACGGCGGGCGGAAGCCTTATAACACGACCATTCGCCGATTTGCAGGGGAGGAATGTGGTGTCACCGCCAGACACCACACTTGCTAGGTGGTAGCTTTAAATTGGCCAGGGTCCATTAGTACATGTCGGACCCGCGTGTCGCCACCACAAGGCAGGTCTCGAGATACGGACTAGCACTCACCCCAGTTGTACGGACGACTTTGCTAGCGACTACATGGACGAAGCATTGCTCATTAGCCGAGCCGATAGTTAGAATAGCCTTCAGCTAAGTCAATGGCTACGACCTAGCAAGGCGCCATTAGTAACATTGCATGTATATAAAGAGTCTCACTTGTATCACCACAATCTCCAGATGTACCAAAAGGATGGATTAAAGTTAAGTATTCCAGAAGCTACGTACTTTTCTTTATAGCATTCATTACGTATCCTGTTTCAGACCTCACGCCCTCCTTTTTTAACTTAGAGCATGCCTTTCGGCTTCCTCTCATTGTGTCTAGGCTGTCTTGTCTAGACACAACATGAAGCATGCAGGAAGGTCGTCTGTCTGATGATTTGCGGTACATATTGCCAATGTGGCAGGGAGCAAAATAAGGAGTGATCAAAAAACTTCCATTTTAAGGCTGCATAGTTCAGATCAGATCAGTATGCCACACACACACACACACACACACACACACACACACACACACACACACACACACACACATATCCATCCACACATATACCCTGCTTGTGTCTGTATATGTGCGGATGGATATATGTGTGTGTGTGTGTGCGAGTGTATACCTGTCCTTTTTCCCCCCTAAGGTAAGTCTTTCCACTCCCAGGATTGGAATGACTCCTTACCCTCTCCCTTAAAACCCACATCCTTTCGTCTTTCCCTCTCCTTCCCTCTTTGCTGATGAAGCAACTGTGGGTTGCGAAAGCTTGAATTTTGTGTGTGTGTTTGTTTGTGTGTCTATCAACATACCAATGCTTTCGTTTGGTAAGTTACATCATCTTTGTTTTTAGATATATTTATCCCATTTGGAATGTTTCCCTGTATTATATTATATATCAGTGCTTTCCTCTCCCACAACTATCCTGCAGACCTTGTCCACAAACAGATCTCCCAAGCAATACATTCCTCCCCACCCAACAACAATGGTACTACCCCCAGACCACACAGAAGCATCCCCCTTGTCACCCAATATTATCCTGGCCTCGAATACATCAACTAATTACTCCGCCAGGGATATGACTTTCTCAAGTCAAGCCCTGAAATGAGATCATCCCTTGACAATATTCTCCCCACACCACCCAGAGTTGCCTTTTGCCAACCCCCTAACCTCCGTATCATCCTTGTCAAACCCTACAATATTCCCAGACCACCTTCTCTACCCAGCGGTTCCTACCCCTGTAACCGACCCCGATGCAAAACCTGAATCCACTTTCCCTTCTTCCCCTTTTTTTCCCTCTCTCCTCCCTGATGAAGGAACGAAGTTCCGAAAGCTAGGATACGTCAATTTTCTGTTCTGTTTTGTGTATGTATCAGCTGTACTGAGCTGAGGTAAGTACTGGCCAGGCCCTCTATCTCTTTGTTAGTATTTGTTTCATATATATAAACACACACACACACACACACACACACACACACACACACACAAACACACACACACAGACAGACAGGGTGATGCGTATTAACATTTAAAAACCTCCAAAGCACTGTAGATGACCCTGAGACAAGTAATTTAATACAAGACACATGGGATCACAAATGTTGGATACGATACAAATGTTGGGAAATGTGTCAAAAGTGAATGATAAATGTCACCAGATGATGTACCTTGTCATGCTTGCAGTGGTAGAGCCTCTCGGTCTGTCACACTTGATCATCCCAACCCAAGTCAAGTATTCATATCATTGTGGCTACGGACACACATGTGCGACTTTAGTGATGGCGTTCAGGATTTGAGTCTTGCATATGGCAGGCAGTATTTTTTCATTGTGTTTAACAATTATGTATTTATATTGAAGTTTATTATTTTATTTACCGATCTTGCAGTTTCCTTGATTTCTTGCAAAGTACAGTACAAATCAAAACCTACCGTATTGCATAAAAAGTAGATGAGTATAAACTTCAGAATAGCATCATTGCCATTAAATGACCTATGTTTTCTTTACTAACTAATGTCTGTAAACAAAAAGAGGACAGAAGCAAAAAACACAAAATCAGAACTGCTTTTGCTTGATTACAGCAGGGACAATAATTTTGTAACATCTACATTTACAACAGATCATATTTACAAAATGTTTTCGAAATTTGCTCTGTTTGCTCAAATGAAAGTATTGCACTGCTCAATCATTCCTTTACACTCAACCCCGGCTGCTGCACATGCTGTGGGGTATGTCATCTGGTTATGTCATATATTCAGTGTTTCTCGCCAATTTTTTGTGGTATTTTGAAATGTACAAAAAGGCAAATGCAGAAAATTATCACATTTGGCTGCACATTACCTGCGTCACAGAAAAATAATGTATACGAATCTTCTCAGATTTTCCACTGAATAACTTTGTGCAAGCCTCACAATATTTCACCAACACAACTGTTCGTCATCTTCAGGTAGTGGTGGGTCCTGTCATCACTGCTGCAAGATGTGACTGGTGATATTTGCACAGCAGAATTGAAATTTGTCAGGCTAGAAGCAGGAGTACGAAGGCACTCCCAGTTGGATGGAAATGCCATTCATAGTAGCCTTCTGCTTATGTGTTGTGGGCAATGACTGCACTTCTGGACACTCGTGTGGTTAAACGCTGAATTAACTCTCTGCAAGGTGCTGCATCAGGTCATACATCGGAGGATCTGGTTTCTACTGTTTTAATTTCATGGCAGTCAGTGCTGGATTCTGGGCAGTGCTTAGTCAAAATTCCATATTCCTGTTGGTAAGATTGCCCACCGTATGGATACATGCCTCATTCTTAAAAACACAATCCTAGAGTGATGATCCTGAGAATAAAATTTCAGTCCTCTTGGGAAACATGTGGTGCCCTGTATTCAGGCAGTGCTCTGCTACCACTAATTTACTGGGTGGCATTTTTGTCAGCGCTGTTGAACACAGTGTTCTTGCACAATGTGAGGTGTCTGCCCTATATAAGATTTCCCATAATGGCATCAGATCTTATATATGATCTGTGTTTTCTAAGGTCAAGATTGTCTTTAACTGAACACAAACAATTCCTTAGTTTTGCTGGTAGACAAAAAACGCACTTGATTCTGTTTCTCTTAGTGATTCTTTCTATTTTTGAAAACATGCCGCTGAAATATGGTAGGAAAGCCATTTGCAGTGCTTGTCTAAGTAACTTCATTTACATCCCTACACTGAACTTGCTTTGCTCAGAACACATTGCAAATCTGTTTACAAGAATAAACATTCTGCTGGAACACTGTTCTTAGGTGTTACAGTTCACCAGGCAGACTGTCGGTATCTGAGATCACATGTGCTCTATGTGCCAGGGAGTGTAAGACACTACCACATTGTGGAGGGTGATGGCAACTTTTGGACCGCAAATATAACTCTGCGTGTATCAGTTTGCAGTAGAGACTAAGCCGCAGTGTTCTGTCAGCTTTTCTTCTAACCGTGACATCCAGGAATGGTAAGCTGCTATCTTTTTGTACTTCCACAGTGAACTGAATATTTAGATGGACCGAGTGCAAATGCTGCAGGAACATAGGTAGTGTCTGTATTATGTGGGCCATACCACAAATGTCTCTTCAGCATTCTGCCAGAAGGAGGAATGTTGGATATTTACTAAGGGAAATAGAGGATCTCCCATGGGAACACTGTCCACTTGATTAAAGTAGTTGGTGTTACATAAGAAATAGGATGAGGTATGCACATTTTTAAACAGCACCACAATTTCTTTCTCAAACTTGCTGCTAATAACCTCTAATGAGGGCTGCAGGGCACTTTTGTAAGTAATGATATAACATTTGAGCTAACTAAAAGATCTGAAAGTTCTAGTTTAAGCATCTTCAGGTATTCTATGAAATCCTCTGAATTCTAAATATGATGGTCATAGTCATCCACATGATAAATTTCAAAGCTGTCATGTGGAAATTGCCAGTTCCATCTTGCAGCAGTGATGGTGGAAATCACCATCACCTGAAGATGCCAAAACGTTGTGTCACTGAAGTATTGAGGGAGGGACTTGCATAATGTTATCTGGTGGGGAACCCAAAGTGTTTTTGCAACAGATCTATCAGGCAAGCCCGAAAAGTCACATATACTCCAAGCAGTAAGTACCTGTTGTAAAATGGTCACATTAGTGAGCTTGGCAATTAATTAACAGTTTATCAATAAATTTGGCTTCATTTTGCAAGAAATTGTGCTGTGTTCCACTACTCCCCCTTCAACAAAACTAATGTCAGTTTCTGCTCCACCTCTTCAGCCTGAGATCCTATGTATACTCTTGAGCATTTGTGTAAGATACCTGTTTATTTATAAAAATAAAAGTAACTTCTATCATGACTTTCCCATTTTTGTCCAGTGGGTTTGTTATCCTGCTGTTGCCTACTGCAGACTACAAGATTACTGTTGAAGATTTCTGCAAAGTTTTTCTTCCTTTTTAGTGTACCAACATTTCACTATGTGGTGTTGGCCTGGTACTGTTTAACGGGTGTTTTAACTGTTGTTTCAGAGATGCAATACAAAGCAAATGCAGTGAGGATGACTTGCTTGCCATGATTGGGGCAGCAGTGAGAAGAAAGAAGAAACAACATGCAGGTAAGATACATTACAGCAAATGTAACTCTATAGATAGAAAGAAAATTTCTGCTTAACAGGTCATAGCAAACATAAGAGCAAAATAGAACGAAAAACAACAGTGATAGAACCTGAGTTTTTTGTGTAAAATTGGATTTAATTTTTTATTTAGTATTCATTCTGATTAATGCCCATTGGTCAACAGTACATTTCAGCCCTAGAATTTGGTTCTGCAAGGTCCACCAGATAATCATATATGGCTGTTGTAACTCCTTTATTGGACTTCAGAAGTTTTCCAGCAACAAATCTTTTTTTTTTCTTTCTTTCTTTTTTTTTTCTTTTTTAAAAAATAGCTAAAATGCAGAAAACATCATAAAGGAAACACTCACAGAAAAGCATCAGTGTCCTTGAAACAATGGAAACTCCAGTAGGAATATCAACAATGTTGGAAAAGACAGATTACTACTTACTGATGAAGGCTGTGGCTGAAAGCTTTGTGTAAGTGTCTTTTAATTCTGCCCATCTGCAGCCTAAGGTATCTTCTTTATGGTAAGTAACAGTCTGTCTTTTCCTTCATTATTCATTAGTGTTCTTTGTTTTTATTGCTGTTTAGCAAGCATCGTGTGGTATATAAGGGATGTGAATAGCGTCAGATGTTGAATCATCACTCTGGAGGATATGAAGGTGCTGCATATTGGTGTGAGACAGCATTATCTGATGAGAGTTTGAAAGAAACCTCATTGTGGATGTCCATTTGGTCGCCTGGTTAAACCTTGCAACATCTGTATTTTTGGAGTATTTGGATCTGACAGTGGCCTGATGTTGGAAAGTAAGGGCATACTCATCATCAATCTTCCAGTTGACTACATCAGACCGCTACAAGGGAGCATCACTGTGTAGTGTACTGAGTACATTGTAATCTGTTCATGTCTGTGACTGCCATCTGAGAACAAGTACAATAAACTCTCGTGCAGCTACACTTTTGGCTAGCTAGATTGACGCTTGACAAGTTTCAATTTGCATGCACCTGGAGCCAAGCATTTGCTAGTGTTTTTTGGCAATCTACTGCTAATCAGTGCACTGGTGCGTGTCAAAAGTCCAAGTATCATCAATTCGTGCATGTGTTGGTTGAAGCTCTAGTGTGTTTCTTATTCGTATGCCACAGCCATCTATTGGAACTCCTTGGAAGTACAGTACATACAGTATTGTTCTATGCAGCGCAACGTAGCCCTGTCGAAACCGACAATTAGAGTGCGCCGCCTAACACTTTCCACTTGTTGTCGGTACATCAAAGCTGAGTGTTTAACAGTGAACGTACAACACCCTGTTGTGTTGCCACGTGGGCTTGGGTAGAACAGAGGAAATGGCATAGATGTATCGAATGCTTTCATTTGATGGCTGCCACAGCCTGGTTTCAAAAGTCAAAAGTTTGTCTAGTGCATCTCGAGTGTTGTCAAGTTGTGCATCTGTGTGTTTCTGATTTGAGGTTTCGTGCTCCCACTATGTGCCTTAAAGTGTCCAGAGATAAAAGGGGCCAAAAACCATAAAGGACTCAGTCGAGTGTCTGTAGAAAGAACACTGAACGTGACTACAGGCACGAAACATAAAATGAATGTGATCTTGTTGGAAAAAGAGCTTCACACTTTGCAGAGAATTGATGCTGGTGAGCCACCCACAAAAGTTGCTGCAGAGTAGGAGTACAATTACTGATCGGAAGACAAATTGATCAGGAATTTAAAAATTTTGTTCCATCCAAGCATTGGGCAGCGCAGTGAAATCTTGAAAAACAATGAGAAAAGGTTCACATCCTCAGTTAGAAGAGGCATTATTTTTGTGGCACGAATAAATAAGAGCCAAAGGTGTGTCAGTTTCAGGTCCTCTACTTTGTCAAAATGAGCTGATGAGCTGATTGAAGGAAAGAAGCAAGAATTGCTCGGAAGTAATGGCCAGCAGGATCGTTTCAAGAAGCAGCGTGGCATTCATGAAATTGCCATCAGTTCCAAATCATTATCTGGGGATGAAGCTGCTACACTGATTTTAAGAAGAAACTGCACACAATCATTGACAAAGGAGGTTATACTGGCAATCAACTTTACAAATGTGATGAAACTGGGTTGAATTACAAAATGCTGCCAATGAAAACCCTTGCCTCTAAAGAAGAAGAAATGGCTTCAGGATACAAAAAAATCCAAGAAAGATTTACTGTCCTTGCTTGCAGTAATGCCACTGGCAATCATAAACTGTGTCTTACTTTAATTAGCAAATCCAAAACACCAAGAGCATTTAGACACCAACCAACCAGCTTTGCCACTGAGGTACACGAATCAGTCTTAAGGCATGTATGAACAGTGCCATCTTCAGAGAGTGGTTCCAGGCAGAGTTTGTTCCAGCTGTAGTAAATTACATGGAAGGAAATGGACTTCCTTGAAAAGCGCTACTTCTTGTGGACAGTGCTCCTTATCACCCAGGTGATCTGCAAGATGGGGATATCAAAGTTGTATTTCTCCCACAAAATGTCACATCTCTATGTCAACCGATGGACCAAGGTATTCTTGAGGCGATAGAAAAACATTACAGACGCAAGATGCTGGAATACTGAATAGGTGTGATTGATGCTGCAGATGATTTTGTGGAAGCTCTTAAAAAAATTGATGTTTTAAGTGTTATTCATTGATTGCTGAAGCTTGGAATCTAATTCCTCCAGTTCCTCTTGTTAGGTCTTGGAAAAAACTCTTAGATCGTAAGGCAACCTAAGTGGTGGGAAGGAGGAGGCAATACCGAAACTCAAGCTGACATAATTTTGGTGAATTTACTGGAGAAGCTGGTTGTAAAGACACACACTTCGAAGACATTGAAGAGTGGATGGAAAATGGCATTTTTTCATGTGACTGAGGATGAAATCGTCCAAATTGTGACCGATCATAAAGCGTTAGAACACTATGTTTCTGATGATGAATCAGAGAAAAATATTCCTCACACATTCTGTTACGAAGTGATCCAAACTGCCCTGGAGTACATCAGCCAACAGGAGGAGACGATTTATCCTGAAATAGTTTGATTTCAATGGTGGAGATGTATTGTTGCAGCAATAGTTTCTCAAGCAAAAAAACAAAAAAAAGAAAAAGACATTCGTGACTTCGTTACCAAAAAATAAACTCTAATGAAGCATCCTAGAACTTCTATGTCCATAACTTAAAAGGTTTTTTTTTTTTTTAATTTTCTTGAAAGTTCCTCTAGACAGACTTTTCGTTCCTTTGAGTAATCTCTAGATTTGTTTCACAATTTTGTTCAGTAGTTTATTTTTTATTCAAAAGAGCAGGTAATAAAATTAAAACTCCTGTTTTTTCCTGCTGCCAAATAAGGGAGATTTTTTTCTGTAAGAATGCAAAATAAACGAGCTTTGTTATACAGCATTTAAAAACTTTGAGTTTTCAATCATAGTTTGGTGCCTTTTTAACATGTCAACACAATTTTTTCAGTAAAGAAGTACAGGGTTGTTTGCAACTGTATCAGAAACATTTTACATACCCTACGCACGTTTTACGATCGTATTTCGCAATATTGACACAATTTGGAGTGTTCACATGTGAAAACAGGGGGACTTTGATTTATCTGAAATTTTCGTTATCGGAACCGGCCACCGTCCTGATCATTTCGGATAAACAGGAGTTCACTGTAATAGACTCCTTGCAACATGCTGTGTCATACAGCTAGGAGCAGCCAGACTATGGCATTGCCATCCTGCGCATAGGCTGCCATTAACACTCAAGCAAATGACTGCATGCGAAGTGGTGCCATGATCGAGAAGTATGGACTGCTAATGAATGGTGTCACATTATGTTCACTAATGAGTCCCAGTCCTGCACTGCTCCAAATGACTATCGTGGAGAAGTTTGACAGTGACCCGGGGAGACTGGGAGAGGTCCCATTCTTCCACATTTTTGGGGGGGGGGGGTCACAAAGGAGCCCCATGGTGTGGGGAGCCATTGGGTATGACTTCAAGTCACGGCTTGTAATGGCCGAGGGAACTCTGATGGTACAGCAGTGTGTAATAGTATTGTGGTGCTATTTTTCAACAGGCCAGTGCTTGTCCACATGTAGTATGTGTCTCTTTAAATTGTCTGTGTGATGTTGATATACTCCGGTGGCCAGCAAAATCCCCATATCTGTCCCCGATAGAACATTATGGGACCAACATGGACGTCAACTCCGTCCCACTGCCTGTATCCATGATTGCAATGTCCAGTTACAACAGTTGTGGATCACCTTTCTCAGGAGGGTATGCAGCAGCTTTACGACATCCTCCCGCACTGTCCAGGCCAGACAGGGTGCATTGCTGTATTGATAAGTGGGCTCAAACTGATAAGTTCTGTGTAAATTTGACTCTGTTTTGTTATCACTGAAATAACATCACATATCCTCTAAATTCGCTATGTTTCAATTTGTTTTCTCCCCACCTTCTGAGTGTCTCACTTTTTTTCAAGCAGTGTAATTTAAGACAGACATAAGAATATGAAAATGGGATGGCATATCACATTGCTATTCAACTATGCCCCTAAGAAAATTGTAAGGTAATGGAGAAGAGCAGGTGCACTATTACACTGACTAGAACGTAAACTTAAAGATAGAATTATATTGTGTAACCTATACCGATGACATAATACTAATTGACAAAAACATTACTGATGTCCTAAAGCAATTTGAAATATTAAGGGAGCAAGCTAGGAAAATTGGACTACTAATTTCACCTGGAGAAAAAATTCTTGGCTGATACCAAAATGGCACTAGTTGAACTTATATAGGCAACAACATAGTATTTGGTGTTAAAGAGTTTAAATAATTAGGTGAAAAAGACCACTGAACATCATAATGAAAAGAAGGCCATAGAATCCAGACTTCAGAAAATACAAACTGTCTCTCAGTTAACTAAAAGTATTTTTCCTGGAACTTTAAAATCTAACATTGTACAACAGTGATCAAATTAGAATTTCTTTATGCATGAGAGAGACTCTTTGTCCAACACAAGACATGAAAACAGCAAACTGAATTAGAAGAATGTAAAATTGTGGTAAAAATCTTAGGCCCAAGAATAAAAGATGGAACACATCACACAGAACCCAGCGTGAAATCTCCAGGCAAATTCCTAAAAACTCTAGTTACAATGTGTCTCCAAAGAATCCAACTTGTGGGACATACAGAAAGAATGTGTCCAAACAGGCAGCTCATTGGATTCCCACATACTTGAAAAATAAGATCCAACTGATGAAAACAAACAGGAAGAGACCTTAAGAAATTGGAATCACTACATTTACAGTATTCTGATGTAGTGATGAGTCACACAGAGTGCAGTTTCACAGTAGCTTGATCGATGCTTGTACTTGTGTATGTAGTATATGCAAGTGTGTACAGCGTCTATTCTGGTGTACTCACAATATGCTAATTTAGTGGCCGAGCAGTAAACCGGATCCCTACTCGGTTCCAGTGTGCTGTGCTAATTATTCTTCTTCACTTGACATTTATGCTTGGAGCTGCAAGAGAGGTCATTTTCCAGATAGTGCCACAAAAACAACAAATTCTCAGATATCAGTTTAACTTACACGCTTCAACATCATAGACAACATTTCACATTAATATGTTGCAGAACACTAGATTAGTGTTAAAATTGCCAGAGTAAACATTGTTCTCCATGTGACAGATTGTCACCCGACGTCCAAAATCGATAAATTTTATATCTCTGCACAGAGAAGCAGCTGGTTGGTCATTGTCATGTGTGGTGCTAATCAATTGGTGGAGCTCGTTGCTGGCACAGTGTCACCACAGAGTAAGTGGCCCCTCATCCCAGCAGGTGGCGATGTTTTAACACCCGTATAGCTCCCCAGACTTACCACATCTGTGGATAACTCCGTCTCTGCACAGAACTTCCCACATTTCCCACACAGTGGGCCATAGTGTCTTTTACACACAATAAATCTTCAAACTTATTTCATTGGCTAAGTTAAATTTCGAGTGTGACATGCTATTTCGTAAAAAATAGCAAACGGTAGACATGGATGTTATTGTGACTCTTTCCTAAGGCAACATTTGTGTATTACACTTGTAGAAGTGCACTGCAAAATAAAACAGTAGACCATAAGTTCAAACAATGGAAACTCCAGGTTGGAATATCAGCAGTGTAGGAAAAGATAGAGTGCTAATTACCATAAAGATGGCACGTTAAAATGCAGACAGGCACAGTTAAGACACTTACACATAAGCTTTTGGCCACAACCTTCATCAGAAAAAGAAATAGAAATACACACCATTCATTCACACAAGCAAGCACACCTCACACACACATGACCGCCAACTCCGACAGCTCAGAGCAGAATGCTAGTCTGTAAGTTTGCTACACAATAAAATAATTATTCTGAGCTACAAGAAAAATGGATTCAAAGAACTAAACTGCTTGAAGAAAAAAAAGGGAAGCTCCCTGAAGCAACGTAGTTTCACGAGTGTGCATACCAGTGGTAAATTATGAGAGTCGCAACTCTCTGAAATGGATACAAAGGCCACCAGATTGCATTAGCTTTGTTTGTGTCTCGGATTGTTACCATGAATGGTAGGAGCTATAAGAGATGTGAAGAGTGTAAGATGTTGAGTGATCCCTGTGAAGGACACAGATGCCCTGTACTTCTGTGAGTCAGCATTATCAGCACGTAACAAAATTTGAAGGGGCCTAATTGTGTGTCTCCATTTGCCAGGCTGATTGAATTATGCAATATGCAGATTTGTGAGACATTCAGATGTGGTAGTGGCCCCATGTTGGACTGCTTGGCAACGTAAGGGCGGCGTGCTTGTCAGCAAGCTTCCAGTTGACCGTGTCTGACGAGCCCATGGGAGAATCGCTGTAATGTACACCGAGCACATTGTAACCCTTTCACACCTGCACCTGTCATGTGATCAGCAGTGAGTCACATTCTGCAAGACCCGCGATTGCAGTTGTCAGTCAGTATGACAACGACATAGGGAGAGGGCGTGTGGGGCAGCATCGGATATGACTTCAGGTCACTCTGACAGCACAGCAGTATGTCATGGACATCCTATATCCTCATTTGCTACCTCCATGTCCAACGGAGTTACAAGAGACAGAGCAGTGAAAACATATCCAGTTGTTGACTCACAAAATGATTTTGAGCTGTGACGCATATAGTCTTAAGTGAATCATTCATACAAAAAGAAAAGAAGAAGAAGCTAAAGTCAGAATGTGAAAAAATTGGAGAATGGAATAGATATTTGAAGACTTCACACTTGAAACTCCCAGTTTTCCTATTGTGAAAGTGCCTTTGTGACCATATGCATTTCACTGACGATAAACTTTTTTTTTTCCCCCTGGGTCTTGGCTCCATATTTTTTCATCCAGTTGAGTCAGAATACTTGCATAGTATTTGTGAGGTATTGTTTCAGTCTTGCAAGCTAATCTAAAATACAAATCCCTTTTGCATCCTAGAAAACAATGACCACTCTTTCTCTCCGATGAAGTCACCTTGGCTATTTTTGTGCAACTGCTGTTTCATTTCGGTCATCTCTCATCCACGGGAACAGATTGGTGCATAGAATCAGTTGTGTGTCAGATTGTCCCAAATTGTTTTTCACATTAGGTTGTAGTGAGGCTTCAACAGATATGCCACTCACTTTCTGGTACAGCCACGGCATCAACTGTTTTGCACATCTTTTTAATTACTGATCTTGCAATATCACACTGTGTTCTTTCTCAGCATTTTCATATTTGATTGTAATTCTAGGAAATTGTTCATGAGTCATCTTACAGACATATGCCACATATGAATTCAGCCACCCATTCCTTAACTGTTGACTATGAAGGAACTCCCCTCATGAACCATGGACCTTACCGTTGGTGGGGAGGCTTGCGTGCCTCAGCGATACAGATGGCCGTACCGTAGGTGCAACCACAATGGAGGGGTATCCGTTGAGAGGCCAGACAAACATGTGGTTCCTGAAGAGGGGCAGCAGCCTTTTCAGTAGTTGCAGGGGCAACAGTCTGGATGATTGACTGATCTGGCTTTGTAACATTAACCAAAACGGCCTTGCTGTGCTGGTACTGCGAACGGCTGAAAGCAAGGGGAAACTACAGCCATAATTTTTCCCGAGGACATGCAGCTCTACAACTAGACTAGAGGAAGAGATCGGTTGGTAGGACATGTTTTGAGGCATCAAGGCATCACAAATTTAGCATTGGAAGGCAGCGTGGAGGGTAAAAATCGTAGAGGGAGACCAAGAGATGAATACACTAAGCAGATTCAGAAGGATGTAGGTTGCAGGAGGTACTGGGAGATGAAGAAGCTCGCACAGGATAGAGTGGCATGGAGAGCTGCATCAAACCAGTCTCAGGACTGAAGACCACAACAACAACAACATGAATGAACTGACTCCTAATAAGCAAGATGATGCCTGTAGAAAAGTACAGCAAAACAGTAATCTCAAAAAAGGACAGGATAGACAGCACATTCTGTAGGACATATTAAAAATGATTGGTAAAAGAGACTTGGCGTGTTAAATGCAGCTTTTGATTACATGATAATTGAATTGGATAGATAAACAATCTACTCGCTAAGTGGCGGCAGAACACACACATAAAAGAAGATTATAATTAGGCGAGCTTTCAGAGCCAATAGCTCATTCTTCAGGCAGAAGGGTTGAAGTGGAAGGAAGAGGGGTGAAGGATAGGTCTAGGAAAAAGGTTAGATTTTGAGAAAGTTACCCAGAACTGCAGATCAGGGGAGACTTTCCAGATGGGATGAGAAGGAAAGACTGATTCCACATCTACATACATACTCCACTAGCCAGCATATGGTGCATGGCTGAAGGTACCCTGTCTCACTACAATAGTCTGAATAAAATTACTTGATAGTTGACATCAATCACTTGCTGCAACAATGTTGCCACATTGGCTACCAGCTACCGTTTGGTTACAGGTGACAACAAACAAGCGGCTCACTTCACAAATTATGTTAAATGTTTAACACAGAGCAATTTTTCTAGTGGCTGGTGCAAGGTATGTCAGAAATGTTGGATACTCTGTTGACTATTGATTTAAAGTGACCAGTGACTGAACTGGGGCAGACAACGCGTTTTGTATCCCTGACTGTAAACTTGTGTCCTAACCCAGCTGAGAAAATTGTGGTCAACAGTCTGCAGCAGTACTAATATCATTATCGCTTTGTTCATGGCGATTAAAGCTAACCCTTAAGGGTAAACTCAAGACAACAAAAACTCAATTTCAGGGCTGAAAGCAAATTGAAATTTCTCCGTGTCATTTGTTACCTGTAACTATCCTTAAACTAGCTGCACATGCTGCCATGTTTGAAACCAGTGAACAGTCCGTGTGGGCCCTTAGTCGTGGATTATAGATGACTGAGACAGATTCCAAATGAAGAAATAATGACAAGATGAAAAATAAGACCAAATAGAACAGGCAAAACAATGATGAAAAATGATGCAGCGAAGTATTAAAAATAAAAAAATACATTTAAACCAATTAATTGAATGAAAATAATAATCACACTCATTTGGTTAGATTTAGAATTAAAAATTTTGCTACATTGATGAGATTCAAACCTACGACATGCTACACATTAGATTAATCTGCCAACCATTGTGCTATGCCACAGCACTGCATGAAGTATTTATATATGTGAATGTAGTGACCCAGTTCCAACTATGAATTGCAACCTTAAAAATTTCAGTTTCACGCAGTGTAGTGAAAAGCTCATCTAATGTAAGATGATCTCTGTGAATATGATAACTATAAGTATGATACTGAATTACACCTTGTGCTGATTTATTCAGTAGTGTTTGGTTAGTTCTATGAATGAAATATGTGTCTTTCATTAGCATTGTTAATGTGTGTTGTTTTTGGTGTAGTTATCATGTGTCATGAAATACATAATAAAAGTGTCGGGCTCATAATTCGGGATACAAATACATCAAGAAAGAATGCTGTACCAGGAATTGGAAGTGACTGGCCAATTTTGGTGGATTTTGGCAACACCAGACAGTTCAAGTGTGACGCTGACAACTCTTATTGGCGTTTGAAGTGCCATCTATCAAGTAATTTTAATTCGACTGTAGTCAGTTCCTTTCCCGTTCCATCTGCCAATCGAGTGGGGAAAAAGTGAATGTCTATATGCCTCTCTATGAGTCCTAATTTGTCGTCTCTTATCTTCGTGGTCCCTATGCGTAATGTATGTTGGTGCAAGCAGAATTGTTCTGCAGTCAGCACAGTGTTCCTCAAAATCCCTCCAGGGATTCCCATTTGAGTTCCAGAAACATCTCCATAATACTTGTATGTTGTTGTTTCAACCTACTGTTAACAAATCTAGTATCCTGCCTCTGAAATACCTCAATGTCTGCTTTAATTTGACCCCTTGCGCATCCCAGACACTCAAACTGTACTCAAGAAGAGATCACACTAGCACCCTATATGTGATGTCCATCACAGCTGAGCCACACTAGTAAAATCCACCCAACAAACGAAAGATGATTATTCACCTTCCCTACCATGACCCTCACAAGTTTGTTCCATTTCATATCACATTGCAAAGTTATGTCCAGATATTGAAACAATATGACTTCTTCATTCATGACACTACTAATGCAGGATTCTGGCATTATGGATTTGTTTTTCCAACTCATTTGCAGTAACTTATATTTTTCTACATTTAGGGTTAGCTGTCATTTATTGCACCAACTGGGAACTTTGTCCAAGTCATCTTTTATCCTCCTAAATCACTCAACAATGACACCTTCCATACACCACATCATCATCAGCAAACAACCATAGATTACTGTCCACTTTGTCCATCAGATCAGTTATGCACATAGAAAATATGAGTAATAGCGCTCCTAGCACACATCCCTGGAACGATCCTAATGATACCCTAGTCACTGATGGACACTCACCGTCGGGATAATGTAGTGGGTTCTATTACTTCAGAAGTCTTTGAGCCACTCACATGTCTGGGAACCTATTCCATGTGCTTGTACCTTTGTTAAAAGTCTGCAGTGAGGCACTATGTCAAATGCTTCTCGGAAATCAAGAAATATGGAATCTGGGTTTGTGAATTTTTGATGGCAAAGTTAGAGGAGCAATGCATCTGCATTAAATTTTCCGTGAAACTCAAGAAAACCTTTACAGAGACACACCAAATGATGCAGGGAGCCTATAGCAATGAGTGCTTAAGCCATACTCGGTGTTACGTATTATTCACACGTTTTAAAAATGGCTTTACAAAAGTCAAAAATGATCCTTGTTCAGGACGCTCTTAGATGTCCCCTGATGACGCTTGTGTCAGGAACGTCAACGAAATTGTGTGTGCCAGTCGAAGATTCACTGTCCGAGAGATTGTAGAAGAATGTAACATTTCAATTGGATCATGTTATGAAATGACACAGCATCTTGGAATGCATTGTGTTGCCGCCAAGTTCATTCCACGGCTCATGAGTCAAAACCAAAAAAACTTTTTGGATCTCACAAAAGAGAATGAGATGTTCCATGTGAGAATAGTATGACCCCTGCAGACTTCTTTTTATTTCCAAAGTTGAAAAGGATGAAGTTTTGCAATGGTAGATGAGATAAAAGAAAATTCGCAGACGGCACTTTATGCGACCCAGCAAGAGGTGTGTCAAGACTGCTCCTGGAAGTGGAAATGATATTGGGAGCAGTGTATCAATTGTGGAGGAGAGTATTTCGAAGGAGACAATCCATAGTAACTAAAAGATAAGCATAGAAAATTTTGTGGACAAAGTTCTGGAATTTTTTGAACAGACGTCGTATGACAAAAGAGCATGCTGAGTTGCCCATGAGTGATGCTTTGTACTAATTTGTGGACATAAACTTATTGGTCACCATGAAACTGATTAGATTCAAACCCAGAATATGTACAAGAATTCTGCAGCAAACTGATGTTACGGATTGGTCTGTAATTTCGTAGGTCTGTTCTTTCGCCCTTCGTATTTACAGGAGACGCCTCTGTATTTTTTTCCCCAGTTGCTTAGGTCTTTCTGCTGGGTGAGAGATTCACAATAAATACAAGCTAAGTAAGGGTCCAGTGCCATATAGCACTCTTTGTAAAACCAAATTGAGATTCCATCTGCAACTGGCGACTTATTTGTTTTTAATTATTTCAGGTGTCAGGGATGCTTACGAGGGTGGTTTGAAAAGTTCTTGAAACAGAATAGAAAAAAAGTACTTATGTCACTGAAACTTTTTTGTTTTTCAATGTACCCTGCTTGTAGATTAATTCACTTGGTCCAACAGTGTTCCAATACCTTGATCCCATCTCGACAATGATTTTCCTCCAGGCCTACAAAATAGTTATCAATTCAGGCTACCAATTCTTCATTTAAGTGAATCTTCATCCACAAAGAAAAATTTTCAGTTTAGGGAAGAGGCACGTGTGGCAACAATTCACACCTTAGTTTGTGTAATTTTACCATGGCGATGGCACACGCGTGTGAGCGTGCATTGGCTTGATGCTAGATGACTTTCTTCCTTATTAAACCTGGCCTTTTTCGCATACCTTTTGTTATAATTTGTCCAGAAGGTTAGCATAGTATTCTCCAGTAATTGTTTGCCCAGTGGGGAGACAATGTACAAACAGAATCCCCTTCTCATCCCAGAACACTGATGCCATGATCTTCCCCGCTGAAGGAATTTGGTGGCGCATCCCAGAACACTGACGCCAAGTCCTTCCCCGCTGAAGGAGTTTGGCGGCAGAGATTCAGCATGTTTCCACTGCTTTGATTGTTGCTTTGTCTCTGGGGTATAGTAGTAAAACAAAGTTTCTTCGTGGTCACAAACCAGCACAAAAGATCTTGTTTGTTTCTCCTAAAACAGGCCAAACATTGTTGTGATATGTCCATTCTCATGCGTTTTTGACCCAGCGTCAAGAGTCGCGGCACCCATCTTGTGAATACCTTTCAGATACATCTGGCAAGCGTGAGCAATTTCATGCCCTCTAAATTGGTGATCCTCCTTGATCATTATGCGCACTTTTGCAATGATTTCTAGAGTAGTGACACATCTTGGCTGACCTATTCATGGATGATCATCATCTAAGCTCTCCTGACCAAATTTAAATTCATTTATCCACTTGGCAACAGTTAAAGACAAAGGAGCAGAGTCCCCTGGTGTTTTCTGGAAATCGGCATGAACGTCCTTCGCTTTCATACCTTTCTTTATGAAGTTCTTAATTACTGCTTGAATCTCGACCCCCCCCCCCCCCCCCCACCCTCCTGTACCATCCCGTCATTGCAGATCACTACACAGGAACAACAACAGAGCCGTGTCACTGCCACAGCTCTCTTCCAAGAGCACTGACATGGCATGTGTTTACAGGCAACAGTCCAACGAATATCATGTGAACAACTTGTGCTAGCGCTGACCTCTTGTGGTGATTGTTGTTAGGTGTCTTTGTGCTATTGTCAAATGACGGTATGTTTATATGATTCTCTTGCATGAATGATTTCTGGAATGCAAAATTTAAAACATTTATCTCCTACTGCCACACCAGACTGGTCAAGTGACTTGATGGAAAACTTTGACTCACTTAGCGATTTTACATAGGACAATAATTTCCCCTGCTTCTCAGCCAGATCTTTTGCTGAGGTATGACAGTGGTAGTAACCTTTCCTTGTTGGCATTTGGCATTCTCTTTTGAACTAAGAGTGCAGTAGCTTTTCCTTCCTCAGTATTTTCTGAATTTCATTGTTAAACCACAGTGGCTCTTTTGCATCCATAATTCGTTTACTAGGTACAGACTTGTTGAGAGTGCAATTCACGATCTATTTAAGCTTTGACCATAATCTCTCTACGTCCATCTTAATGGAACTAAGTGATGTCAGTTCTGTCTAAGTGAGATGCTAACATCTGCTTATCTGCTCTTTCTGGCATGAACATTTTCCTAGCCTTCTTGACTGATTTATTAATTTTTGTAGTCTTAGTTATTATGATGTTATCATGATTATTAATCCCCATCTCTATGCTGAAGTCATTGATGATATCTGGGCTGTTTGTAACTACAAGGTCTAAGATATTTCCATTGCATGTGGCGTGCCAAACTAGGTGCTCAAGACAATTTTCGAAAACCACATTCAAAAGTGCTTCACAAGATTGACTGCACCCCCTGAAATAAAGCCATAGGCTACTATCTATACTCAGTAGGCTAAATTAACCTCCAACTAGCATTGCATGATCTAGGTATTTACGTGCTACTGTCTGTAGACTTTCTTTGAATGGCTCCAAAACTGTCATAGCAGAACCGGGTGGATGATTAAAACATCCATTAATTAACATGATTTCACATAGACTTGTTATAGGCAACCAGGTAACTTCACTGTCACAATCAGCTTTGACCTCAGTAGAGACAATGGACACTCCCTCTCCTACAGTGTCTAACCTGCCTTTCCGATATATATTCCATTAATCACTAAATATGTGAGAGCTTTCTACTCTGGGTTTCAGCCAGCTCTCAGTCTCTGAGAATAATTTGAGTGGGAGACTTTCCTGGATGGCAGTAAATTCGGAAACTGTGTTACAAGTACTTTGACAACTGATAAAATTTTGACAATCTACACTGGAGTGAATTCAAAAGATAAACCTCAACCAACATTGAATGTATCTTGGTGATAAAGAGCCAAAATAAATAAATTGATGATTTTATTCCATTTCATCTGATTGAATGAAACACACACAGCATAACTACTCAGAAAACAACTATAGTGCGGATTACATTTACTATCATACATGTAGCACTCTGAGAACATTTCACCTTGTCATAGTAGTCCTGTGTTTTGGAACTAGGCAGTGCTTCATTTCACAAAGCGAAAGGAATAGCTTGTGTAAAAAAAAAAAAAAGAGGAAATAGTGGTTGCTGGTGTTTTTAACACTATCATTCAATTTAGTTCCTACTGTGAACTTTGCAGCTAGGATATGTAAATGCTCTGAGACTGCTATTGATAATATCTTTATGAACAAATCTAGGGGAAAAAAGTCATATCACAAAACCAATAGTAAATGGACTATCTGATCACGACGTGCAGCATCTTGTGTTAAATGTTGAAACTTGTCAGGATAAAAAAATATTAAATCTGAGTACAGGAGGATAATAAATAAGCCAGAAATTGAGGAATTCAGGAAATTGCTCAAAGACATGAACTGGAGAGATGTTTACCTGACTCAAATGGAAAATACAAAGCATTTATTAATAAAGTTACCTCCTCTTTTGAAAATTGTTTTCCCCTAAAGGTAACTCAGATCACACAGAAGTCAAAAGATAAACCATGGATTACACAAGGAATAAAGATATCATGTGGGGCAAAAAGGAGACTGTATCTACTACCTAGGAACATTTCTGATATTAGAATTGTAATGCATTGCAAAGAATACTGCAAAATATTGAATCAAGTAATCCAGAAATCGAAGTAGCTTTATTAAGAGAAAAAGATAATTGTATCGGGCAACAAAATAAGAACTGTATGGGATATAGTGGAGACAGAGAGAAGTGGGGCCAAAAAGGAAGTGGAACAGATAGCTCTAAAAGTAAATGAGACTTTGGTAACAAGTGCATGTAGTGCTGTAAATCTCTTAAGCAAGACTTAATTTTTGTTACTGACGGCTCGGGGTTATCAGGTTCGGTGAATGGTGCAATGGAGTATCTGGGACCAGTCTTTGAAGAACATCGTGTAGAACCTATTCGAGGAACTTTGAATTCCAACCATGGCTTCTCAGTATACTTACTCCTTAATGAAATTTGATGCAAGTTATATATCTATATTTCCAACAAATAGCTCAATACATATTATCAATACTAGGAATAAGAACAATCTACATAAAGACCTAAAATCACTTATGTTGGTCCAAAAGGGGGCCCAATATTCAGGAACACACATTTTCAATAAATTACCAGCAACCATTAAAAACTTGGTTTCAGATAAAGCACAGTTTAAACAGAGTTTGAATGACTTTTTGATAGGCAATGCCTTCTACTCTACAGATGAATATCCTAACAGAGACTGTTAGGCCAGCGTAAGTAAAAATATGTTAGATTTAAGTTTTGACAGTACTTGGTTGCAACAGTCAATATTAGGTATTTTGTGTATGCTAAATTTATTAATAGTGCATAACATAAATTTATTAATAGTGCATAACAATGTTTCCCCCCCCCCCCCCCCCCCCCCCCCCCCCCATGAACCATGGACCTTGCCATTGGTGGAGAGGGTTGCGTGCCTCAGCGATACAGATAGCCGTACCGTAGGTGCAACCACAATGGAGGGGTATCTGTTGAGAGGCCAGACAAACGTGTGGTTCCTGAAGAGGGGCAGCAGCCTTTTCAGTAGTTGCAAGGGCAACAGTCTGGATGATTGACTGATCTGGCCTTGTAACAATAACCAAAACAGCCTTGCTGTGCTGGTACTGCGAACGGCTGAAAGCAAGGGGAAACTACAGCCGTAATTTTTCCCGAGGGCATGCAGCTTTACTGTATGATTACATGATGATGGCGTCCTCTTGGGTAAAATATTCCGGAGGTAAAATAGTCCCCCATTCGGATCTCCGGGCGGGGACTACGCAAGAGGATGTCGTTATCAGGAGAAAGAAAACTGGCGTTCTACGGATCGGAGCGTGGAATGTCAGATCCCTTAATCGGGCAGGTAGGTTAGAAAATTTAAAAAGGGAAATGGATAGGTTGAAGTTAGATATAGTGGGAATTAGTGAAGTTCGGTGGCAGGAGGAACAAGACTTCTGGTCAGGTGACTACAGGGTTATAAACACAAAATCAAATAGGGGCAATGCAGGAGTAGGTTTAATAATGAATAGGATAATAGGAATGCGGGTAAGCTACTACAAACAGCATAGTGAACGCATTATTGTGGCCAAGATAGATACGAAGCCCACGCCTACTACAGTAGTACAAGTTTATATGCCAACTAGCTCTGCAGATGACGAAGAAACTGAAGAAATGTATGATGAAATAAAAGAAATTATTCAGATTGTGAAGGGAGACGAAAATTTAATAGTCATGGGTGACTGGAATTCGAGTGTAGGAAAAGGGAGAGAAGGAAACATAGTAGGTGAATATGGATTGGGGGACAGAAATGAAAGAGGAAGCCGCCTGGTCGAATTTTGCACAGAGCACAACATAATCATAACTAACACTTGGTTTAAGAATCATGAAAGAAGATTGTATACATGGAAGAACCCTGGCGATACTAAAAGGTATCAGATAGATTATATAATGGTAAGACAGAGATTTAGGAACCAGGTTTTAAATTGTAAGACATTTCCAGGGGCAGATGTGGACTCTGACCACAATCTATTGGTTATGGCCTGTAGATTAAAACTGAAGAAACTGCAAAAGGGTGGGAATTTAAGGAGATGGGACCTGGATAAACTAAAAGAACCAGAGGTTGTACAGAGATTCAGGGAGAGCATAAGGGAGCAATTGACAGAAATGGGGGAAATAAATACAGTAGAAGAAGAATGGGTAGCTTTGAGGGATGAAGTAGTGAAGGCAGCAGAGGATCAAGTAGGTAAAAAGACGAGAGCTAGTAGAAATCCTTGGGTAACAGAAGAAATATTGAATTTAATTGATTAAAGGAGAAAATATAAAAATGCAGTAAGTGAAACAGGCAAAAAGGAATACAAACATCTCAAAAATGAGATCGACAGGAAGTGCAAAATGGCTAAGCAGGGATGGCTAGAGGACAAATGTAAGGATGTAGAGGCCTATCTCACTAGGGGTAAGATAGATACCACCTACAGGAAAATTAAAGAGGCCTTTGGAGATAAGAGAACGACTTGTATGAATATCAAGACCTCAGATGGAAACCCAGTTCTAAGCAAAGAAGGGAAAGCAGAAAGGTGGAAGGAGTATATAGAGGGTCTATACAAGGGCGATGTACTTGAGGACAATATTATGGAAATGGAAGAGGATGTAGATGAAGATGAAATGGGAGATATGATACTGCGTGAAGAGTTTGACAGAGCACTGAAAGACCTGAGTCGAAACAAGGCCCCCGGAGTAGACAATATTCCATTGGAACTACTGACGGCCGTGGGAGAGCCAGTCCTGACAAAACTCTACCATCTGGTGAGCAAGATGTATGAAACAGGCGAAATACCCTCAGACTTCAAGAAGAATATAATAATTCCAATCCCAAAGAAAGCAGGTGTTGACAGATGTGAAAATTACCGAACTATCAGCTTAATAAGTCACAGCTGCAAAATACTAACACGAATTCTTTACAGACGAATGGAAAAACTAGTAGAAGCCAACCTCGGGGAAGATCAGTTTGGATTCCGTAGAAACACTGGAACACGTGAGGCAATACTGACCTTACGACTTATCTTAGAAGAAAGATTAAGGAAAGGCAAACCTATGTTTCTAGCATTTGTAGACTTAGAGAAAGCTTTTGACAATGTTGACTGGAATACTCTCTTTCAAATTCTAAAGGTGTCAGGGGTAAAATACAGGGAGCGAAAGGCTATTTACAATTTGTACAGAAACCAGATGGCAGTTATAAGAGTCAAGGGACATGAAAGGGAAGCAGTGGTTGGGAAGGGAGTAAGACAGGGTTGTAGCCTCTCCCCGATGTTGTTCAATCTGTATATTGAGCAAGTAGTAAAGGAAACAAAAGAAAAATTCGGGGTAGGTATTAAAATTCATGGAGAAGAAATAAAAACTTTGAGGTTCGCCGATGACATTGTAATTCTGTCAGAGACAGCAAAGGACTTGGAAGAGCAGTTGAATGGAATGGACAGTGTCTTGAAAGGAGGATATAAGATGAACATCAACAAAAGCAAAACAAGGATAATGGAATGTAGTCTAATTAAGTCGGGTGATGCTGAGGGAATTAGATTAGGAAATGAGGCACTTAAAGTAGTAAAGGAGTTTTGCTATTTGGGGAGCAAAATAACTGATGATGGTCGAAGTAGAGAGGATATAAAATGTAGGCTGGCAATGGCAAGGAAAGCGTTTCTGAAGAAGAGAAATTTGTTAACATCCAGTATAGATTTAAGTGTCAGGAAGTCATTTCTGAAAGTATTCGTATGGAGTGTAGCCATGTATGGAAGTGAAACATGGACGATAAATAGTTTGGACAAGAAGAGAATAGAAGCTTTCGAAATGTGGTGCTACAGAAGAATGCTGAAGATTAGATGGGTAGATCACATAACTAATGAGGAAGTATTGAATAGGATTGGGGAGAAGAGAAGTTTGTGGCACAACTTGACCAGAAGAAGGGATCGGTTGGTAGGACATGTTCTGAGGCATCAAGGGGTCACCAATTTAGTATTGGAGGGCAGCGTGGAGGGTAAAAATCATAGAGGGAGACCAAGAGATGAATACACTAAGCAGATTCAGAAGGATGTAGGTTGCAGTAGGTACTGGGAGATGAAGAAGCTTGCACAGGATAGAGTAGCATGGAGAGCTGCATCAAACCAGTCTCAGGACTGAAGACCACAACAACAACAACAACAACAATATTTCATTCTGAGAGCGTATTAATTCTGTAAATATTAGCTTCTCCAGTTTACTGTATTGTATTCACCTATTTTGACAATCTCATGACAAATGATCAGGGTAGTATTCATTATATTAAAATGTTTTGTGTTATACATTCTGACATGTTCCACACCCTTGAGAATCATCTCATTTTTTCGGTGTATGTAACGAAAACTGAATCAAATCAAATTCAATCACCATCTCTCATCATGTAATAACTTCACTTCTTCTTCTTCCCTTGTCGTCTCCTGTTTTTCCAGTACTCGTCCATCTCCTCCTCATGTTTTTCCCCCTTTATTCTATTCGTGTTGTTCTCAATCCCCTATTTCTTCTGCATCGAAAGCCTTTTATTTTTATTTATTTTTTTTTTTATCGAGGTGAGTCTTTATGGACTGCGTGGTAACAACCGACTTCACTGTAGTGCCCAGGTCTTGTTCTTGCTCCAGCTTTGACTTCCTGCCAGTATCTTCTGAGCCCCTCTAAGAAGTACCTTTTTATGCCCTTCAGATAAGGGTCCTCACTGTCTTTCGGATGTTGATGCCATGTTAAAACCTTGGTAGTTGGTCACCAATCTTCTAAATTTGTTCCTTTCAGGAATTTCTCTCTGAGATACCAATCTGCTTAAGATCTTTTTCACATTCTTTGAACCATCTCGGCGTCGTTTTCTTAGATAGGATGAAACTCTGTATTCTTTTTGATAGTCGATCACCGTCCATTTTCATGAGATGACCATAAAATAACAATCATTTCTTTGTAATGGATGCTGTGATAGGTTCTGTCTTGCTGCACGATTCCTCATTTGCTCTCATTCGCCATTGTCCATCGACCCATCTATTACCTTAGTATTTTCCTTAATATCCTACACTCACGCTTTTCCAGCCGCTCAGCTTGACCTTGTCTATTCGTGGTCAAAGTTTTGGATGCTTATAAGCCCTCAGGTTTTACAACTGTATTATTATGTTGGAACTTGGCCCACATACTCATAGACTTTTTGTTATAAGTATTCTTTGTCAGTTGGTATGCTTGGTCTAACTTCCTCATCCTGGCAATTGCTTCTTCTTTTAATCCATTCTCCTGGTGGATGACTTCACCGAGATACCTGAAATTCTTAACTCATCTGATTTTTTCCCAGGTTGGTTCTCATCCATTCAGGTCCGTTACAGATGTTCGTTATATATTTTGTCTTTTGAATAGAGATCTGGAGTCTAACTTTTTTCAGCAATTTCTGACAGCCTATTTATCTTGTTGACTGCTGACTCTTTGTTGTTAGCAAAAATGGCCAGGTCAGCCACAAAATCTAAGCAGTCAATGCACACCCCTTTGTTCTTAGGACCAAGTCTGAACCACTCTTCATTTGTTTCTTCTTGGGCTAATAACTTTCTCCACTCTCGAGTGACCTTTTCCAAGACACAATTGAAAAGGAGAGGGATAGTCCATCTCCTCGTCTTATGTCCGTTCTGATTGTAAAGGGTTCAGATACCTCACCCATAAATTTAATTTTTGACACTGTGTTAGTAAGAGTTTGTTTGATCAGCTTTCTTGAGGTATTATCCATCCCAAACTTTTCCAAAATATTCATTAATGCCTGTCAGTCGATGGAGTCATATACTTTTTGAAAATCAACAAACATGACCACATAGTTATTTCTTCCAGTTTTTTGGACCTGATGATGTTCTTCAGGTTAAAGATCTGTTCTGCGCAAGAATCGCCCTTTTGGAAACCAGCTTGATAGTCCCCAATCAGTTGGTTACAATGACCTTCTATTCTATTCTGTATCACTTTGGAGAGAATCTTATGTGGAACAGATACTAATGAGGTACCCCTATAGTTACTGACATTCTATTTATCACCTTTTTTGTGTAGACGATGGATTAAAGCTGACTGCCATTCAGTTGGTATCATCCCAGCTCTCCAGATCTCCTCAAAAAGTTGGACTAGTATATCTAGAGTTTCATTATTTGCCAGCTTCAGTAGTTCCACCACTATTGAATCCTCTCCAGCTGCCTTATTATTCTTAAAGTTGTTGATGATCTCTTTGGTCTCCTCTTTACTAGATGGAGATTAGGGGTAGTTTGTGGATTGGGGCACATGCAGGGAATCTTTCTTTCGGTTCATCACAATTAAGTAGGTTTTCAAAGTAACGAGACATGATCTTGCAGTTTTCTTTGTTGGTCAGGCCGAGTGTGGTGTGCATACTGTAAGACCTTCAGTACACACACCATCAGATTATTTGACTTGTTGCTCTAACGAAGTAAGCGAGTGTCAGCAATATGTCTCGTGGTCTTATCATGGTGTGTTTATCTTCTGCCATTCGGTCAGATGATAGAAATGCCACTTGCACGCTTAGAGTAGCAGATTGACGGTGACCAACTTTAAACAGAATTTGATTAATTTTCACACACATTTACTAAAATAATAACAAATATGAAAATTACTTAACTTGGTTCTGGATGCTATTTACAATTGACAATCTGAAGTTCTTTGGGATTGGTACGTTAATCTTATTCTCACATATATTTCAGATACTTGACAAAAGTGTCTATACATTTATCTTCATGGCTATGTACAGGAATATGGTAATCTTATCAGGCGCAGACTGAATCTTGACTATGGACTGGTACAGACAATTGTAGAACTCGACGGACTGGTACAGACTAATGCAGACTGGTACAGACTAATGCAGACTCATACAGACTGGTGCAGACAAATGCAGACTGACTGATCGAAGGTCTTTACACTCGTTATAATACCTCGCACGTTCATGTATCACTGCGCGAGTGTGATGCGCGAGGAGAAAATGTTCTATGTTAGCAGCAATCTCATTGGCTGCGTTACATATTAATACGCGGATCGGCGGAAGCAGAATTTGGTCCGTCTCTATGGCAGCGCCATCTCATAGTGCGGAGATGGACGAGCGCTGCGCCTGCGCTGTTTTGCTTAGCGGGGCGCACTCTAGTGGGAAATTTGTGTACGCGCCGAATATGTGGAACTATGTGCACAACACTGAGCTTTCCATTTTCGTCTCTAAAACAAAAACTAGGGGCTTGGTATCCTTTCAAATTCGATTTGAACGCCTGATAGAAGTCTCTGACATTGTTTATCTGGAAACACTGATCGATCTATTCTAACTGCTGTTTCTCATGCAATTGCTTAGACCTTCATAGAGTTCTGGCTGCATATTTTCGAACTTCATGGAATACATCAAAATCATCAGGACTCCTGGTAGAATTCCACTTTTTCCATGCACTTGCTGTTTGGGCCACCACCTCACCACAAACCTCATTCCACCATGTATGATTCCTCTTTTTAGCTGTCAGGATTGTAGTATTAGCTGCTTGTTGGATCATGGAGGCAATGTCTGCCCATTTATGGGATTCAACTGTCAGTTACTGGTGGCATTGTTCCAATATGTTTTGATTGATTTTGAGCTTCGCAATATCATATTTATGAATTTTATTTCCGGTTTTCACGGTCTTATTGAGAGGGATGAAATTAATTTTGATCTTGGAGAGGTGATGATCCTTTTAAATTCAGTATTTTATCTGTAAAAAGGTTTCTTTCTATTATTTCTGATTGTTTGATGTTGTTTCTTTCTTATTTCTGTAATCCATGCTATCATTGAGTCCTTCTTCCAGAACTACTCATTCAGTAGAGGTCTCTAAAAAAAAATTAATCTTCTTTTAGCCATTACTTCTGATATTTTCTCAAAATTTTTGTAGATCTCCTCATTACTTCTCATTTTCCAGCCATCTGTAGCTTGTATTGCAACCATTATTTTCTAATAATGCTCCTTTGAGGAACCTCTGTTCTGTCCAGCTTATAGTTCATCATTAGGCATCCTCATCCATATAAACATCCTGGTCATACCACTGTGGGATAGTGTTTTAGTTTTGTTTTTTTAGTTGTACATTTCTTGTTGTAAATATCCTTTATAAAACGATTTGCTCTCTCCAGTTTGCTGACTCTTGCATCTACTGTTAATTCTTCTAGTCCATTTTGTTGTACAGTTTGTCCAATATATTTAAATTTACTTCCTAATGCTATTTTACATTTTTGTTTTTCTAAGAATGTTGATGCATTGTTTGAAATTGTCATCAATGTTGTTTTTTCGGCTGAAATTTTGGGACCAGCTCTCTTTGCTATTTCTTCCAAAAGATTTCTTTCAATAACTGTCTGTCAGATTTTTTGAAAGTATATCAGAATCATCTGCAGAAGCCAGGCAGTTTACCTTAATTCCATTTGTTATTCGTCCTAAAATTATTGGTTCAATTTTGTAATTTTTTTTTCTCCAAATTCCAGATACTTTCTATTTTTTCTAGAATGCAGTGTTACAGTAAAGGTGATAAACTGTCCCCTTGTCTAACACCAGTTTTTATTTCAAATGGTTGAGATACTTCTCCCATAAATTTAGCTTCAGTCATCCTATTTGCTAGTGTTTTGAGGATTATGTTTGCTTTAATACAAAATTCTTTGATGATTTTAGCTATAATTTCTCTGCCTACCAAATCAAAAGTTTTCTTGAAACCAATACATGATACTATTATAGGTTTGGCGATTAGCAGTCTGTGGAGGATTATCGATTTTCTAATAAACATCTGCTCTGTGCAGGGTCTTCCCTTTCTAGAGCTCCTCGAGATTCTCCCAGTTATTTGTCTAAAGTTTCTACAACTCTGTCCAGAGAATTTTTGATAATATTTTGTATACCACTGGCAGAAGTGAGGCATCTCTGCCATTGTTGACATTTTGAGTGTCCCCTTTTTTTCATAGCTGTGGATTAATGCTTTCCATAATCTCTTCAGCTTTCCAAATGTTCTCAAACAGCAGTTGTAGATCATTTGTGTGTTCTGACTATTTCAATAATTTTGCTGTAGTGGAGTCTTCATTTGTTGCTTTGAAGTTTTGGAAGATTTGATGGCTTCATGAATTTATTGTTCTGTTAGTGGAAAATCTTCCTCCAGATGTTGTGGGACTGCTATTATATATTGCTACAATGTGCTGTTATTATTGTTGTTGTTGTTGTTGTTGTTGTTTGGTTGCCTGTTCTTCAGCACTTCCTTTCTGTTTCCTTTATCTATTTGCCGCCATTTTAGCCCATTTACCGGTATTTTCAGCTTGTTCTTCACTTATTTGACCTTTTGGTGGCTCCTCTTGAAGAGATCTTATTTCTCAGCATTTAAAATTACATCATCTGCTGCTCTTTCGCAACTGAATTTCATCATGTCCATCTTCCTTGACTCAAGATCCTGAATTTTCATCCTTAATTCTTGAACAGTCTCATTTCTCTTTTTGTGTTTTCCAGATGAAGAAACTTTTGGTCCTCAAAGCTAAGATTAGTATCAGTTTTTTTATTTGTTTCTGCCTATGGCTGCTATATCTCTTTAGTTAGAATATTTTCTCTCTCTGTATTTGATTATAGTCTAAGTCTGAATATTTTTATAAGTACATTTATTGCTGTAGCAATGAGTAAAATATATTGTATTGCACTGCCTGTAGCATGTAGCACCATTTTGACTTTTAGTCCTCTTGCTGTACAAAAAGTAGCTTTGATGATTACTTAATGCAAGTATTTTGTAAGAGCTGTGGAACGGTTAGTATCTGTTTATATTTTTCTGATTAATTCAAGCTCGTCAATGCACATCCTGTGTTAAGGAAATATTTGCACTGAATTTACTGTGTGTTAAATATAAGCAGTGGATCCATTGGGGTAGTCTGTTTGGTAGAAATATGTCAAGGTGAACAAAACAGATGGTGAAGGAAGAGAGGGAAAAGATCAACATTTGCTTCTCATCAGCATTATAACTGGGTTGCAACATTCAGTGAAAATTATCTGTGACAGGAAGTTGTCATAAATACATTTTTTGAAGAAACTTTATGTTTGTATAAGCATTTATTAAATTTAAAAAGTTGGATTTCATCTGTTAATACAAAAGATAATGTTTTGCATTGCAGGCATGATGAACCTGTCAAAGATGAAGAATCGGCCAATGATTCTTATTGGAGGATAACAGTATGTATAACTTAAACTTGAGATTCTTGAAAATAAAGCTAGTCAGTATTTCTTAACAGTACTGATTTAAATACATCTAAAAGATCGCTGTTACCTAAATGAAAGTTGACAAGCAAAGTCTTAGTGGACATTTGTATAAAATTGTCATAGGTGTTATTTACAAGAAGAGTAAATAGTTTCAATAGAAATGTGGTGAGACATTTAACAAATGTCATGACCACACATTAATAGGACCTTATAACACTACCATTATGATATTAGTATGCTTTTACGTAAATAACAGAAACCCTGTCTCTATGTTGCCACGTATAACCCTCTTACTAAAATTTAGTTTAGTTTTAAAATAAAATACACTATCGAAGGATAGTCCTGTTTACAGGAAAAGATAATCAATAGAGTTATCCTTCTTACAGGATTTACCGTGTGTTGCGTCTAATGGATAAGTAAATTGGACTATTCACTTCTTTTCCTAAGATCTTACCCAGTGGCTAGATAGGAACACAGTATGAATAATAATATACTGAAGCTAGGAAAACTCATTTCCAAGTTCATTTAGTGGTTTAAAACATGTACTTAATGGTCACCAACCTATCCTGGCAATGAAATAGTGAAGTATTGGAGAAGCAGAAATGTGAATTTTGCCTACTTTCTTGCTACTGTTTAGTTTGGCTCTTCAAATAAAGTACCCCACTTAAACAATTTTGGGCTACATCTTTATACATTATGTTTTTAAAAAAGAAAAAGCCCAGTAGATAACTTCAAGGAAGGTAAAAAAAATTAGCCGGGGTGGGGGGGACTACCTTTAGAAAAGCACTTTCCATAATCAAGAAACTTAAATACTTAGACACTAAAGCACACACTTTTTAACTGAACATTTCACTTAAAGAAAACCTCTTTCTTGGTGGAATTTACTTTCAAAACCTGTTATTCTTTGAACTAATTCTGTGTAGCCATCTAACAGGTTCTAGTAACTTGGCTTCACTCTGATTGAATTTTATGTAAGCAAACCATAACACTTTGCAATAGTTAAGAAAACATTTTTATTATTTACACTAAAGCAATTTAAATGGTGCCTCTTTATATTAACTTGGCACTTCATAAGTCTGTAAAACAGGACACTCGGATTAATCAAACACCAGGAAGGAACCCTATACAGATGTATGATTAGGATGAAATAACAGGGTGAGCCAGTTTCCGTAAAGTTCAAGAATGATTATTAAAACACAGTTTAAATTAATGGTTCATGCTGTACAAAGGCAAAAATAGAAAAAAATCTTATCTGGTGGCTGTAGGCTTGGGTGTGGTGAACAGTTATGATGGCTACACTACCCACACTACGGCCTGCAAGTTTCTTGCTGTATGGGCTCAATTTCTCTTCTTGGCTTCATTCAGTTTTACATACAGTAGGTCAACAACTCGCAGCTATACTGTAAGCTGTTTGCAGTCTTCAACCGAGGCATTTTTATGAAAATTTGCAGGCAAAGCTTCTGCTCCACAAAGGAGTTACCTCAATCACTGCTGCCTTCAGACTGTGTGACTTACTTCCCGAACTTGCTCAAGGTAGCACGCCAATTCGCCTTTCGCACCTCTTCCGTGCGCCACAGCCATTTTCGTTTCAAACAAAAGCACACTGGTTTTTACATAACACCTATTTCTTACATTGTTCGTAAGCATGACCATTTCTTAAATTGTCAAATTTACATCAACATGAACAATTTATACACACACATATTTTTAAATACAAAATGTTATCAAAACATTATTTAGACACTTGGTATCCTTTGTAGAGGACTTGGGCAGGTTTGTCCCAACCTAGTACACATTATTTTGTTACTTCCCTTCAGATATTCCATTTAGCTACATCTACAATAATTCCCAATGTTCTGACTTTTGAGGTGTCCAGTGTGGGTTGCTCTCCACTTCCTGGGTGTATTGTATCGAGTTAGCTTTTTCAAATTTCCATGAGGGTTTATCAATGTATTTTGTAACTGATATTTCAGCACCAATGATAACTTTTGTGAGCCAATGTACACTCCTTGAAAAATGTTTAGGTACTACTATTGAGTGATTCAGTGGTAATTTGTTCTCATCAGTGGAAAAGATGGATGGGTCAGGTTTTGTATCAGTTTCCATCTGCCTGCCCAAAACTTTTTAAATTCCTTGGCATCAAACTTAGATAATTTCTTGTGTGTTGATCCATTCGAACAATGGTTCTCTATTTTTGTCTCTATTTATGTATCTCCAGGTTGTGTTTTGGAATTAAAATCTTAAACATATACGTGCTGTCTAGTTGCTGTGTGTAAGACTAGTGTCAGACACTTTCCGTTAGGTGATTTATGGACTGATGTAATAACCAGGCCTTTGAGTTTTATCCTAATTACTTCTACATCACTAATTTTCTGACTGCTTAAGCCAACATAATCCAAGAGCTGTTTCTTTTTTCATTTATTGTGGATGCACCTAACAATTGAGAGGAGTATTGATATTGCTTTATATTGCGTAATCTTGCATGTAGCTGCTGAATTATCACCTAAATGCATTTCCTTTAGAGCTATAATACTGATGGCATGCTCATCATTTAATTTGCTTTGGTAACTGCATTTGTCACTTGTTAATCCTACGTTAATTTGCATAATATGGACACCTTGCCTGATAATTTTTGACTGTAAGCTCTGAGACGTGCTGGACCATCTTTTGTGTAGAGTTTTTGCTGTCTGCTCCTGCAGTCACACAGCCTTGGTGAACCATCTCAGGGGTTGTCTACATGCCCCACAACAGTCTTTTTGGTGTCCAGTGTGAATGATTCACTGGTAAATATCCTGTCCCATACACTTTTGTTTGTAGACAATACTACTGTGTTAGCTGAAAATAGAAACCCTGAGCCAGGAAGCAGTAGTCTCAGTACCTCAGAGAATTAGTTTCAGGTAAAGTATATGGATCTAACATATCTAAAATGAACATGGTTTAGTTTGGAAACCACACAAACAGCCAAATGTACACACCCGCAGTAGCTGCTGGGGGTGGGGGGGCAGAGTGATTGGAGAAGACAGTACATGGTCTGAATGGGAAAAGATTGGTGGGTACAGAAGAGAGAAGGGAAAAGGTAAAGTGATACAGTGGGAAACAAATTAGCAGAGGTTTAGGTCAAGTGGATGGCACTAGATGTGCTGGAGAGACAATTTCCACCTGTGTAGTTCAGAGAAACTTGCACTGGAAGGGAATATCCAAATGGTATGTATAGTAAAGCAGTTGTTGAAGTGGTGTACAGCCTCTTGGCAACTGCAATGTCAAGTCTGTGGTTTGCCACAGTTTGGTGCTAGACATTACTGCGAGTGAACAGTTGGTTACTTGTCATCCCTACATGGAAAATTGTATGGTAATTGCAGCATAGCTGATTTTTAACAGGTTGCTTTTGCACATGATCGTGCCTTTTATATGGTGGGAGATGCCTGCGACTGGACTGCTGTAGGAGGTGGTGGGTGGATTTGTGGGACAGGTCTCTAGATTGTGCAGGCTGTGGAACACTACTTTGCAGGACATTGACCGTGAAAAACAGAGATTGCATCGGGATTGAATACAAAACACACAATGCCAAGTTAAGTACAAGAAGAGTGAATCTTCTAAGAGTTTGTGCTTCCAGCGGCTCCTGGGAGACCAGTATTAGATTCCGATGCACCAGTGCAGGTTTACTGTATCCTTTATACCTTCACATTGACCATGAAACACAGAAATTCGATCGGGATTGAATACAAAATGCACAATGCCGTCTTAAGTACATTAGGAGTGAATCTTCTAAGAGTTTGTGCTTTGAGTTTCTCCTGGGAGACCAGTATTAGACTCCGATGCACCAATGAAGATTTACTGTATCCCTTGGTCTTTCACATTGACCACGAAACACAGAAATTGCATCGGGATTGAATACAAATGGCACAATGCAGACTTAAGTACAAGAAGAGTGAATCATCTAAGAGTTTGTGATGTGGGCGTCAACTGGTAGACCAGTATTAGATTCCGATGCACCAGTGCAGGTTTACTGTACCCCTTGGACTTTCATATTGACCGTGAAACACAGAAATTGCATCGTGACTGAATAAAAATGGCACAATGCCAACTTAAGTACAAGAAGAGTGAATCTTCTAAGACTTTGTGATTTGAGCGGCTCCTGGGAGACCAGTGATAGATTCCGATGCACCAGTGCAGATTTACTGTATCCCTTGGATCGTAACACTGACCATGAAACACACAAACTGCGTGGGGATTGAATACAAATAACACAATGCCAACTTAAGTACAAGAAGAGTGAATCTTCTAAGAGTTTGTGTTTTGAGCTACTCGTGGCAGACCAGTATTATATTCCAATGCACCAGTGCAGGATCACTGTATCCCTTGGACTTTCACAGTGACCGTGTAACACAGAAATTGCATTGGGATTGAATACTAATGGCACATTTACGACTTAAGTACAGAAACAGTGAAACGTCTATGAGTTTGTAGTTTGAGCGTCTCCTGGGAGACCAGTAATAGACTCCGATTCACCAGTGCAGGTTTACTGAATCCTTTGGACCCTCACATTGATCATGAAACACAGAAATTGCATCGGGATTGAATACAAAAGGCACAATGCCGATTTAAGTACAAGAAGAGTGAATCTTCTGAGAGTTTGTTCTTTGAGCGGCCCCTGGGAGACCAGTATTAGATTCCGATGCACCAGTGCAGGTTTCCTGTATCCCTTGGAAATTCTCATTGACCGTGACACACAGAAATTTGATCGGGATTGAATACAAAAGGCACAATGCCGACTTAGGTACAAGAAGACTGAATCTTCTAAGATTTTGAACTTTGAACGGCTCCTGGGAGACCAGTATTAGATTCCGATGCACCAGTGCAGGTTTACTGAATGTCTTGGACCTTCACAATGTGCATGAAACACAGATATTGCATCAGGAATGAATACAAAAGGCACAATGCCGACTTAAGTACAAGAGGAGTGAATCTTCCAAATGTTTGTGCTTTGAGTGGCTCCTGTAATACGTGTATTAGATTCCCATGCACCAGTGCAGGTTTACTGAATCCTTTGGACCTTCACATATCCAGGATGCACAGAAATTGCATCGGGATTGAATACAAAACACCCAATGCCGACTTCAGTACAAGAGGAGAGAATCTCCTAAGTGGTTGTGCTTAGAGCGTCTCCTGGGAGACCAGTATTAGATTCCGCTGCACCAATGCAGGTTTACTCTATCCCTTGGACTGTCATATTGACCATGTAACACAGAAATTGGATCGGGATTGAATACAAACGGCTTAATGCCGACCTAAGTACAAGAAGAGTGAATCATCTAAGAATTTGAGTTTTGAGCGGCTCCTGGGAGACCAGTATTAGATTCCAATGCATCAATGCAGGTTTACTGTATCCCTTCGACTTTCACATTGACCATTAAACACAGAAAATGCATCAGGATAGAATTGAAATGGAACAATGCCGACTTAAGTACAAGAAGAGTGTATCTTCCATGAGTTTCTGCTTTGAGCGTATCCTGGGAGACCAGTATTACATTCCGATGCACCAGTTCAGGTTTACTGTATCCCTTTGACCTTCATATTGACCATGAAACCCAGAAATTGCACCGCAATTGAATACAAAAGACACAATGCCGAATTAAGTACAAGAAGAATGAATCTTCTAAGAGTTTGTGATTTTAGCGGATCCTGGGGGACCAGTATTAGATTCCGATGCACCAGCGCAGGTTTACTGTATCCTTTCGACTTTCACATTAACCATGAAACACAGAAATTTCATCTGCATTGAATACGATAGGCTCTACGCCGCCTTATGTACAAGATGAGTGAATCTTCTAAGAGTTTGTGCTTTGAGCGACTCCTAATGGGTAAAGTATTAGATTCCGATGCTCCAGTGCAGGTATACTGTATACCTTGGACCTTCACATTGACCATGAAACACAGAAATTGCATCGGGATTGAATACAAAAGGCTTAATGCCGACATAAGTACAAGAAGAGTGAATCATCTAAGAATTTGAGATTTGAGCGACTACTGGGAGACCAGTATTGGATCCTGATGCACCAGTGCAGTTTTACTGTGTCCCTTGGACCTTAACGTTGACGATGAAACACAGAAATTGCATCAGAATTGAATACAAAACACCGAATGCCGACTTAAGTATAAGAGGAGTGAATCTCCTAAGAGGTTGTGCTTAGAGCGGCTCCTGGGAGACTAGTATTAGATTCCGATGCAGCAGTGCAGGTTTACTGTATCCCTCGGACGTTCATATTGACCATGAGACACAGAAATTGCATCGGGATTGAATACAAAGGGCACAATGCCGACTTAAGTACAATTAGAGTTAATGTTCTAAGAGTTTGTGCTTCGAGCGGCCCCTGGGGGTCGAGTGTTAGATTCCGATCCACCAGGGCAGGTTACAGTATACCTTGGACCTTCACATTGACCATGAAACGCTGAAAATGATTCGGGATTGAATACAAAATACACAATGCCGACTTAAGTACAACAACAGTGAATCTTCAAAGAGTTTGTGTTTTGAGCTGTTCCTGGGAGACCAGAATTAAATTCCGATGCACAAGTGCAGATTTGCAGCATTCCTTGGACCTTCACATTGACCATGAAACACAGAAATTGAATTGGGATTGAATACAATAGGGACAATGCCGACTTCAGTAAAAGAAGAGTGAATCTTCAAAGTGTTTGTGCTTTGATTGGCCCCTGGGAAACCAGTATTAGATTCCGATGCACCAGTGCAGGTTTACTGTATCCCTTGGACCTTCACATTGACCATGAAACACAGAAATTGGATCAGGATTGAATACAAAAGGCACAATGCCGACTTAAATACAAGGATAGTGAATCTTCTAAGAGTTTGTGCTTTGAGCGCCTCCTGGGAGACCAGTATTAGATTCCAATGCACCAGTCCAGATTTACTGTAGCGCTTGGACTTTCACATTGACCATGAAACAGAGAAACTGCATCGAGATTGAATACAAAAGGCACAATGCCGACTTAAGTACAAGACGAGTGAACCTTGTAAAAGTTTCTGCATTGAGCGGCTCCTGGGAGACCAGTATTACATTCCGATGTACCAGTGCTGGTTTACTGTATCCCTTCGACTGTCGCATTGACCATCAAACTCAGAAATTGCATCGTGATTGAATACATAAGGCACAATGCCGACTTAAGTACAAGAAGTGAAAATCTTCCAAGTGTTTGTTCTTTGAGCGGCTCCTGGGAGACCAGTATTAGATTCCGATGCGCCAATGCAGGTTTATTGTATCAGTTGGACATTCACATTGACCATGAAACACAGAAATTGCATCGGGATTGAATTCAAATGGAACAATGACGACATAAGTACTAGAAGAGTGAATCTTCTAAGATTTTGTGCATGAGCGGCTCCTTGGAGACCAGTATTAGATTCCGATGCACCAATGCAGTTTTACTGTATCCCTTGGACCTTCACATTGACCATGAGACACAGAAATTGCATCGGGATTGAATACAAAAGGCACAATGCCGACTTAAGTAAAAGAAGAGTGAATCATCTAAGAGTTTGAGCTTTGAGCGTCAACTTGTAGACCAGTATTAGATTCCGATGCACCAGTTCAGGCTAACTGTATCCATTGAACACTCACATTGATCATGAATTTTAGCAAATGGCATCGCGATTGAATACAAAAGGCACAATACCGGCTAAAGTGCAAGAAGAGTGAATCTTCTAAGAGTTTGTGCATGAGCGGCTCCTGGGAGACCAGTATTAGATTCCGATGCACCAATGCAGGTTTACTGTATCCCTTATACCTTCGCATTGACCATGAGGCACAGGAATTGCATCGGGGTTGAATACAAAATGCAAAATGCCGACTTTAGTACAAGAAGAGTGAAGCTCCTAAGAGTTTCTGCTTTGAGCGGCTCGTGGGAGACCAGTATTAGATTTGGATGCAACAGTTCAGGTTTACTGAATACTTTGGACCTTGCTATTGACCATGAAACACAGAAATTGCATCTCGATTAAATACAAAAGGCACAATGCCGACTTAAGTACAAGAAGAGTGAATCTTCTGAGAGTTTTTGGTTTGAGCACTCCCTGGGAGACCAGTATTATATTCCAATGCACCACAGCAGGTTTACTGTATCCCTTCGACTCTCACATTGACCATGAAACACAGAAATTGCATTGGGATTGAATACTAAAGGCACAATGCCGACTTAAGTAATAGAGGAGTGAATCTTCTAAGAGTTTGTGGTTTGAGTCTCTCCTGGGGGACCAGTATTAGATTCCAATGCACCACTGCAAGTTTACTGTATCCCTTGGACTTTAACATTGACCATGAAATACAGAAATTGCATCGGGATAGAATGCAAAAGACAGAATGCAGCCTTAAGTACAAGTAGAGTGAATCTTCTACTTCTTTGTGCTTTGCGCGGCTCCCTGGAGACCATTATTAGAATCCGATGCGCTATTCTAGCTTAACTGTATCCCTTGGACCTCCATATTGACCATGAAACACAGAAATTGCACCGTGATTTGATACAAAAGACACAATGCCGTATTAAGTACAAGAAGAGTGAATCTTCTAAGGGTTTGTGATTTGATCGGCTCCTGAGAGACCAGTATTAGATTCCGATGCACCAGTGCAGGTTTAATGAATCCCTTGGACCTTCACATTGACCATGAGAGACAGAAACTACATCGGGATTGAATACAAAAATCACAATGCCTACTTAAGTACAAGAAGAGTGAATCTTCTAAGAGTTTGTGCTTTGAGCATCTCCTTTGGTCCAGTATTAGATTCCGATGCACCAGTGCAGGTTTAGTGAATCCCTTGGACCCTAACAGAAACTGGATCAGGATTGAATACAATAGGCACAATGCCGACTTAACTACAAGAATACTGAAACTTCTAAGAGTTTCTGCTTTGAGCGGCTCGTGGGAGACCAGTATTAGATTCTGATGCACCAGTGTGGGTTAACTAAATCCCTTGGACTTTCACATTGAGCATGAAACACAGATAGTGCATCGGGATTGAATACAAAAGGCAGAATGCCGACTTAAATACAAGAAGATAGAATCTTCTACGAGTTTGTGCTTTGAGCAGCTGCTGGGAGACCAGTATTAGATTCCGATGCACCAGTGCAGGTTTATTGAATTCCTTGGACCTTCAAATTGAACATGAAACACAGAAATTGCGTCGGGATTGAAAACAAAAGGCACAATGCCGACTTAAGTACAAGGAGAGTGAATCTTCTAAGAGTTTGTGCTTTGAGCATCTCCTTTGGTCCAGTATTAGATTCCGATGCACCAGTGCAGGTTTAGTGAATCCCTTGGACCCTAACATTGACCATGAAACACTGAAAATGCATCGGGATTGAATACAAAAGTCACAATGACGACTTAAATACAAGTATAGTGAATCTTCTAAGAGTTTGTGCTTTGAGCGGCTCCTTGGTGACCAGTATTAGATTCCTATGCACCAGTGCTGGTTTACTGTATCCCTCCGACTTTCGCGTTTACCATGAAACACAGAAATTGCATCGGGATTGAATACATAAGTCACAATGCCGACTTAAGTACAAGAAGTGTGAATCTTCCAAGTGAATGTGCTTTGAGTGGCTCCTGGGAGACCAGTTTTGGATTCCCATGTACCAGTGCAGGGCTACTGAATCCCTTAGACCTTCACATTGACCATGATGCACAGAAAATGCATCGGGATTGAATACAAAACGCTCAATGATTTAAGTAGCAGAAGAGTGAATCTTCTAAGAGTTTCTGCCATGTACGGCTGCTGGGAGACCAGTATTAGATTCCGATGCACCAATGCAGGCTTACAGTCTCCCCTGGACCTTCACATTGACCATGAAACACAGAAATTGCACCGCGATTGAATACAAAAGACACAATGCCGCATTAATTACAATAACAGTCAATCTTCTAAGAGAATGTGATTTGAGTGGCTCCTGGGAGACCAGTATTAGATTCCGATGCACCAGTGCAGGTTTACTGAATCCGTTGGACCCTCACATTGACGTTGAGACACATAAATTACATCGGGATTGAATACAAAACGCACAATGCCGACATAAGTACAAGAAGAGTGAATCTTCTAAGAGTTTGTGCTTTGAGCGGCTCCTGGGAAACCAGTATTAGATTCCAATGCACCAATCGAGGTTTACTGTATCCCTTGGAACTTCACATTGATCATGAAACACAGAAATTGCATCGAGATTGAATTCCAAAGGCAAAATGCCGACTTAAGTGCAAGAAGAGTGAATGTTTCAAGAGTTTGTGCTTTGTGCGGCTCCTGGGAGACCAGTATTAGTTTCCGATGCATCAGTGCTGGTTTACTTTATCCCTTGGACTTTCACATTGACCATGAAACATAGATTTGCTTCGGGATTGAATACAAATGGCACAATGCCGACTTAGGTACAAGAAGAGTGAATCTTCTAAGAGTTTGTGCTTTGAGCCGCTCCTTGGTGACCAGTGTTAGATGCCGATGCACCAGTGCTGGTTTACTGTATCCCTTCGACTTTCGCGTTTACCATGAAACACAGAAATTGCATCGGGATTGAATACATAAGGCACAATGCCGACTGAAGTAAAAGAAGTGTGAATCTTCCAAGTGTATGTGCTTTGAGTAGCTCCTGGGAGACCAGTTTTAGATTCCCATGCACCAGTGCAGGGTTACTGAATCCCTTGGACCTTGTCATTGACCTTGAGAGACATAAATTACATCGGGATTGAAAACAAAAGGCACAATGCCGACTCACGTACAAGAAGTGTGAAGCTTCTAAGAGTTTCTGCTTTGTGCGGCTCCTGGGAGACCAGTATTACATTCCGATGCACCAGTGTAGGTTTACTGTATCCTTTGGACCTTCACAATGACCATGAAACACAGAAATTGAATCGGGATTGCATACAAAGGCACAATGCCGACTTAAGTACAAGAAGAGTGAATCTTCTATGAGTTTTTGCTTTGAGCGTCTCCTGGGAGACCAGGATTAGATTCCGATGCACCAGTGCAGGTTTACTGAATCCCTTGGACCTTCACATCGACCATGAACACACAGAAAATGCACCTGGATTGAATACAAAAGGCACAATGCCGACTTAAGTACAAGAGGAGTGAATCTTCTAAGAGTTTGTGGTTTGAGCGGCTCCTGGGGCACCAGTATTAGATTCTGATGCACCAGTGCAGGTTTACAGTAACCCTTGGACATTCACATTAACCATGAAGCACAGAAATTGCATCGGGATTGAATACAAAATTCACAATGCCAACATAACTACAAGAAGAGTGAATCTTCTAAGATTTTGCGCTTTTAGCAACTCCTGGGAGACCAGTATTAGATTCCGATGCACCAATTCAGGTTTACTGTATACTTTGGACCTTCCCATTGACCATGAAACACAGAAATTGCACCGTGATTTGATACAAAAGACACAATGCCGTATTAAGTACAAGAAGAGTGAATCTTCTAAGGGTTTGTGATTTGATCGGCTCCTGAGAGACCAGTATTAGATTCCGATGCACCAGTGCAGGTTTAATGAATCCCTTGGACCTTCACATTGACCATGAGAGACAGAAACTACATCGGGATTGAATACAAAAATCACAATGCCTACTTAAGTACAAGAAGAGTGAATCTTCTAAGAGTTTGTGCTTTGAGCATCTCCTTTGGTCCAGTATTAGATTCCGATGCACCAGTGCAGGTTTAGTGAATCCCTTGGACCCTAACAGAAACTGGATCAGGATTGAATACAATAGGCACAATGCCGACTTAACTACAAGAATACTGAAACTTCTAAGAGTTTCTGCTTTGAGCGGCTCGTGGGAGACCAGTATTAGATTCTGATGCACCAGTGTGGGTTAACTAAATCCCTTGGACTTTCACATTGAGCATGAAACACAGATAGCGCATCGGGATTGAATACAAAAGGCAGAATGGCGACTTAAATACAAGAAGATAGAATCTTCTACGAGTTTGTGCTTTGAGCAGCTGCTGGGAGACCAGTATTAGATTCCGATCCACCAGTGCAGGTTTATTGAATTCCTTGGACCTTCAAATTGAACATGAAACACAGAAATTGCGTCGGGATTGAAAACAAAAGACACAATGCCGACTTAAGTACAAGGAGAGTGAATCTTCTAAGAGTTTGTGCTTTGAGCATCTCCTTTGGTCCAGTATTAGATTCCGATGCACCAGTGCAGGTTTAGTGAATCCCTTGGACCCTAACATTGACCATGAAACACTGAAAATGCATCGGGATTGAATACAAAAGTCACAATGACGACTTAAATACAAGTATAGTGAATCTTCTAAGAGTTTGTGCTTTGAGCGGCTCCTTGGTGACCAGTATTAGATTCCTATGCACCAGTGCTGGTTTACTGTATCCCTCCGACTTTCGCGTTTACCATGAAACACAGAAATTGCATCGGGATTGAATACATAAGGCACAATGCCGACTTAAGTACAAGAAGTGTGAATCTTCCAAGTGAATGTGCTTTGAGTGGCTCCTGGGAGACCAGTTTTGGATTCCCATGTACCAGTGCAGGGCTACTGAATCCCTTAGACCTTCACATTGACCATGATGCACAGAAAATGCATCGGGATTGAATACAAAACGCTCAATGATTTAAGTAGCAGAAGAGTGAATCTTCTAAGAGTTTCTGCCATGTACGGCTGCTGGGAGACCAGTATTAGATTCCGATGCACCAATGCAGGCTTACTGTCTCCCCTGGACCTTCACATTGACCATGAAACACAGAAATTGCACCGCGATTGAATACAAAAGACACAATGCCGCATTAATTACAATAACAGTCAATCTTCTAAGAGAATGTGATTTGAGTGGCTCCTGGGAGACCAGTATTAGATTCCGATGCACCAGTGCAGGTTTACTGAATCCGTTGGACCCTCACATTGACGTTGAGACACATAAATTACATCGGGATTGAATACAAAACGCACAATGCCGACATAAGTACAAGAAGAGTGAATCTTCTAAGAGTTTGTGCTTTGAGCGGCTCCTGGGAAACCAGTATTAGATTCCAATGCACCAATCGAGGTTTACTGTATCCCTTGGAACTTCACATTGATCATGAAACACAGAAATTGCATCGAGATTGAATTCCAAATGCAAAATGCCGACTTAAGTGCAAGAAGAGTGAATGTTTCAAGAGTTTGTGCTTTGTGCGGCTCCTGGGAGACCAGTATTAGTTTCCGATGCATCAGTGCTGGTTTACTTTATCCCTTGGACTTTCACATTGACCATGAAACATAGATTTGCTTCGGGATTGAATACAAATGGCACAATGCCGACTTAGGTACAAGAAGAGTGAATCTTCTAAGAGTTTGTGCTTTGAGCCGCTCCTTGGTGACCAGTGTTAGATGCCGATGCACCAGTGCTGGTTTACTGTATCCCTTCGACTTTCGCGTTTACCATGAAACACAGAAATTGCATCGGGATTGAATACATAAGGCACAATGCCGACTGAAGTAAAAGAAGTGTGAATCTTCCAAGTGTATGTGCTTTGAGTAGCTCCTGGGAGACCAGTTTTAGATTCCCATGCACCAGTGCAGGGTTACTGAATCCCTTGGACCTTGTCATTGACCTTGAGAGACACAAATTACATCGGGATTGAAAACAAAAGGCACAATGCCGACTCACGTACAAGAAGTGTGAAGCTTCTAAGAGTTTCTGCTTTGTGCGGCTCCTGGGAGACCAGTATTACATTCCGATGCACCAGTGTAGGTTTACTGTATCCTTTGGACCTTCACAATGACCATGAAACACAGAAATTGAATCGGGATTGCATACAAAGGCACAATGCCGACTTAAGTACAAGAAGAGTGAATCTTCTATGAGTTTTTGCTTTGAGCGTCTCCTGGGAGACCAGGATTAGATTCCGATGCACCAGTGCAGGTTTACTGAATCCCTTGGACCTTCACATCGACCATGAAACACAGAAAATGCACCTGGATTGAATACAAAAGGCACAATGCCGACTTAAGTACAAGAGGAGTGAATCTTCTAAGAGTTTGTGGTTTGAGCGGCTCCTGGGGCACCAGTATTAGATTCTGATGCACCAGTGCAGGTTTACAGTAACCCTTGGACATTCACATTAACCATGAAGCACAGAAATTGCATCGGGATTGAATACAAAATTCACAATGCCAACATAACTACAAGAAGAGTGAATCTTCTAAGATTTTGCGCTTTTAGCAACTCCTGGGAGACCAGTATTAGATTCCGATGCACCAATTCAGGTTTACTGTATACTTTGGACCTTCCCATTGACCATGAAACACAGAAATTGCACCGTGATTTGATACAAAAGACACAATGCCGTATTAAGTACAAGAAGAGTGAATCTTCTAAGGGTTTGTGATTTGATCGGCTCCTGAGAGACCAGTATTAGATTCCGATGCACCAGTGCAGGTTTAATGAATCCCTTGGACCTTCACATTGACCATGAGAGACAGAAACTACATCGGGATTGAATACAAAAATCACAATGCCTACTTAAGTACAAGAAGAGTGAATCTTCTAAGAGTTTGTGCTTTGAGCATCTCCTTTGGTCCAGTATTAGATTCCGATGCACCAGTGCAGGTTTAGTGAATCCCTTGGACCCTAACAGAAACTGGATCAGGATTGAATACAATAGGCACAATGCCGACTTAACTACAAGAATACTGAAACTTCTAAGAGTTTCTGCTTTGAGCGGCTCGTGGGAGACCAGTATTAGATTCTGATGCACCAGTGTGGGTTAACTAAATCCCTTGGACTTTCACATTGAGCATGAAACACAGATAGTGCATCGGGATTGAATACAAAAGGCAGAATGCCGACTTAAATACAAGAAGATAGAATCTTCTACGAGTTTGTGCTTTGAGCAGCTGCTGGGAGACCAGTATTAGATTCCGATGCACCAGTGCAGGTTTATTGAATTCCTTGGACCTTCAAATTGAACATGAAACACAGAAATTGCGTCGGGATTGAAAACAAAAGGCACAATGCCGATTTAAGTACAAGGAGAGTGAATCTTCTAAGAGTTTGTGCTTTGAGCATCTCCTTTGGTCCAGTATTAGATTCCGATGCACCAGTGCAGGTTTAGTGAATCCCTTGGACCCTAACATTGACCATGAAACACTGAAAATGCATCGGGATTGAATACAAAAGTCACAATGACGACTTAAATACAAGTATAGTGAATCTTCTAAGAGTTTGTGCTTTGAGCGGCTCCTTGGTGACCAGTATTAGATTCCTATGCACCAGTGCTGGTTTACTGTATCCCTCCGACTTTCGCGTTTACCATGAAACACAGAAATTGCATCGGGATTGAATACATAAGGCACAATGCCGACTTAAGTACAAGAAGTGTGAATCTTCCAAGTGAATGTGCTTTGAGTGGCTCCTGGGAGACCAGTTTTGGATTCCCATGTACCAGTGCAGGGCTACTGAATCCCTTAGACCTTCACATTGACCATGATGCACAGAAAATGCATCGGGATTGAATACAAAACGCTCAATGATTTAAGTAGCAGAAGAGTGAATCTTCTAAGAGTTTCTGCCATGTACGGCTGCTGGGAGACCAGTATTAGATTCCGATGCACCAATGCAGGCTTACTGTCTCCCCTGGACCTTCACATTGACCATGAAACACAGAAATTGCACCGCGATTGAATACAAAAGACACAATGCCGCATTAATTACAATAACAGTCAATCTTCTAAGAGAATGTGATTTGAGTGGCTCCTGGGAGACCAGTATTAGATTCCGATGCACCAGTGCAGGTTTACTGAATCCGTTGGACCCTCACATTGACGTTGAGACACATAAATTACATCGGGATTGAATACAAAACGCACAATGCCGACATAAGTACAAGAAGAGTGAATCTTCTAAGAGTTTGTGCTTTGAGCGGCTCCTGGGAAACCAGTATTAGATTCCAATGCACCAATCGAGGTTTACTGTATCCCTTGGAACTTCACATTGATCATGAAACACAGAAATTGCATCGAGATTGAATTCCAAATGCAAAATGCCGACTTAAGTGCAAGAAGAGTGAATGTTTCAAGAGTTTGTGCTTTGTGCGGCTCCTGGGAGACCAGTATTAGTTTCCGATGCATCAGTGCTGGTTTACTTTATCCCTTGGACTTTCACATTGACCATGAAACATAGATTTGCTTCGGGATTGAATACAAATGGCACAATGCCGACTTAGGTACAAGAAGAGTGAATCTTCTAAGAGTTTGTGCTTTGAGCCGCTCCTTGGTGACCAGTGTTAGATGCCGATGCACCAGTGCTGGTTTACTGTATCCCTTCGACTTTCGCGTTTACCATGAAACACAGAAATTGCATCGGGATTGAATACATAAGGCACAATGCCGACTGAAGTAAAAGAAGTGTGAATCTTCCAAGTGTATGTGCTTTGAGTAGCTCCTGGGAGACCAGTTTTAGATTCCCATGCACCAGTGCAGGGTTACTGAATCCCTTGGACCTTGTCATTGACCTTGAGAGACATAAATTACATCGGGATTGAAAACAAAAGGCACAATGCCGACTCACGTACAAGAAGTGTGAAGCTTCTAAGAGTTTCTGCTTTGTGCGGCTCCTGGGAGACCAGTATTACATTCCGATGCACCAGTGTAGGTTTACTGTATCCTTTGGACCTTCACAATGACCATGAAACACAGAAATTGAATCGGGATTGCATACAAAGGCACAATGCCGACTTAAGTACAAGAAGAGTGAATCTTCTATGAGTTTTTGCTTTGAGCGTCTCCTGGGAGACCAGGATTAGATTCCGATGCACCAGTGCAGGTTTACTGAATCCCTTGGACCTTCACATCGACCATGAAACACAGAAAATGCACCTGGATTGAATACAAAAGGCACAATGCCGACTTAAGTACAAGAGGAGTGAATCTTCTAAGAGTTTGTGGTTTGAGCGGCTCCTGGAGCACCAGTATTAGATTCTGATGCACCAGTGCAGGTTTACAGTAACCCTTGGACATTCACATTAACCATGAAGCACAGAAATTGCATCGGGATTGAATACAAAAGGCACAATGCCAATATAACTACAAGAAGAGTGAATCTTCTAAGATTTTGCGCTTTTAGCAACTCCTGGGAGACCAGTATTAGATTCCGATGCACCAATTCAGGTTTACTGTATACTTTGGACCTTCCCATTGACCATGAAACACAGAGATTGCATAGCAATTAAATTCAAATGGCACAATGCCGACGTAAGTACAAGAAGATTGAATCTTCTAAGAGTTTGTGGTTTGAGCGGCTCCTGGGAGACCAGTTTTTGATTCCGATGCACCAATGCAGGTTTACTGTATCCCTCGAACCTTCACATTGTGCATGAAACACAGAAATTGCATCGCGATTGAATACCAAAGGCACAATGCCGACTTTAGTACAATTAGAGATAATCTTCTAAGAGTTTGTGCTTTGAGCGGACCCTGGGGATCAGGTATAAGATTCCGATGCACCAGGTCAGGTTACTGTATCTCTTTGACCTTCACATTGACCATGAGACACAGAAACTACATCGGGATTGAATACAAAATCCACAATGCCGACTTATGTACAAGAAGAGTGAATCTTGAAAGAGTTTCTGCTTTAAGCGACTCCTGTGAGAGCAGTATTAAGTTCCGATGCACCAGTGCAGGTTTACTGTATCCCTTTGACTTTCACATTGACCATGAAACACAGAAATTTCATCGGGATTGAATACAATAGGCTCTATGCCGCCGTATGTACAAGATGAGTGAATCTTCTAAGAATTTGTGCTTTGAGTGATTCCTGATGGGTAAAGTATTAGATTCCGATGCACCTGTGCAGCTATACAGTACACCTTGGACCTTCACATTGACCATGAAACACAGAAAATGCATCAGGATTGAATACAAAAGGCACAATGCTGACTTAAGTACATAAAGAGTGAATTGTCTAAGAGTTTGTGCTTTGAGTTTGTCCTGGTAGACCAGTATTAGATTCCGATGCACCAGTGCAGGTTTACTGAATGTCTTGGACCTTCACATTGGGCATGAAACACAGAAATTGCATCGCGATTGAATATCAATGGCACAATGCCGACTTATCTACAATTGTAGTTAATCTTCTAAGTGTTTGTGCTTTGAGCGGCCCCTGGGGGGCAAGTATTAGATTCCAATTCACCAGTGCATGTTACTGTATACCTTGGACCTTCACATTAACCAAGAAGCACTGAAAATGCATCGGGATTGAATACAAAAGGCACAATGCCGACTTAAGTACAAGAAGAGTGAATCTTCTCAGAGTTTGTGGTTTGAGCTGCTACTGGGAGACCCGAATTAAATTCCGAAGCACAAGTGCTGGTTTAAAGCATTCGTTGGACATTCACATTGACCATGAAACACAGAAATTGAATCAGGATTGAATACAATATGCACAATGCCGACTTAAGTACAAGAAGTGTGAATCTTCTAAGAGTTTGTGCTTTGAGCGGCTCCTTGGAGACCAGTATTAGATTCCAATGCACCAGTGCAGATTTACTGTATCCCTTTGGACCTTCACAGTGCCCATGAAACACAGAAAATGCATTGGGATTGAAAACAAAAGGCACAAAGCCGATTTAAGTACAAGAAGAGTGAAACTTCTAAACGTTTCTGCTTTGAGCGGCTCCTGGCAGACCAGTATTAGATTTCGATGCACCAGTGCTGGTTTACTGTATCCATTCGACTTTCGCGTTGACCATGAAACACAGAAATTGCATCGGGATTGAATACATAAGGCACAATGCCGACTTAAGTACAAGAAGTGTGAATCATCCAAGTGTTCGTGCTTTGAGTGGCTCCTGGGACACCTGTATTAGATTCCCATGCACCAGTGCAGGTTTACTGTATTCCTTGGAGTTTCACATTGACCATGAAACACAGAAATTGCATCGGGATTGAATTCAAATGGAACAATACCGACTTATATACAAGAAGAGTGAATGTGCTAAGAGTTTCTGCTTTGAGCCTCTCCTGGGAGACCAGTATTAGATTTCGATGCACCAGTTCGGGTTTACTGTATCTCTCTGACCTTCACATTGACCATGAGACACAGAAACTACATCGGGACTGAATACAAAATGCACAATGCCGACTTATGTACAAGAAAAGTGAATCTTGTAACAGTTTCTGCTTTAAGCGACTCCTGGGAGACCAGTATTAAATTCCGATGCACCAGTGTAGGTTTACTGTATCCCTTTGACTTTCACATTGACCATGAAACACAGAAATTTCATCGGGATTGAATACAATTGGCTGTATGCCGCCTTATGTACAAGAAGAGTGAATCTTCTATGAGCTTGTGTTTTGAGCTGCTCCTGGCAGACCAGTATTAGTTTCCGATGCACCAGTGCAGGTTTACTGTATCCCTCGGACGTTCACATTGTGCACGAAACACAGATATTGCATCGCGATTGAATACCAAAGGCATAATTCCCACTTAAGTACAATTAGAGTTAATCTTCTACGAGTTTGTGCTTTGAGCGGCCCCTGCGGGTCGAGTATTAGATTCCGATGCACCAGTGCATGTTACTGTATACCTTGGACCGTCACATTGACCATGAGCCACTGAAAATGCATCGGAATTGAATACAAAATGCACAATGCCGACTTAACTACAAGAATAGTGAATCTTCTAAGAGTTTATGCTTTGAGCGGCTCCTGGGAGACCAGTATTAGATTCCAATGCACCAGTGCTGATTTACTGCAGCGCTTAAACGTTCACATTGACCATGAAACTCAGAAAATTCATCGGGATTGAATACAAAAAAGCACAATGCCGACTTAAGTACAAGAAGAGTAAAACTTCTAAAAGTCTCTGTTTTGAGCCGCTCCTGGGTGACCAGTATTACATTCCGATGCACAGGTGCTGGTTTACAGTATCCCTTCGACTTTCGCATTGACCATGAAACACAGAAATTGCATCGTTATTGAATACATAAGGCACAATGCCGACTTAAGTACGAGTAGTGTGAATCTTCCAAGAGTTTCTTCTTTGAGACACTTCTGGGAGACCTGTATTTGATTCCCATGCACCAGTGCAGGTTTACTGAATCCCTTGGACCTTCAAAATGAACATGGAACACAGAAATTGCGTCGGGATTGAAAACAAAAGGCTCAATGCCGACTTAAGTACAAGGAGAGTGAATCTTCTAAGAGTTTTGCTTTGAGCGGCTCCTGGGGTCCAGTATTAGATTCCGATGCACCAGTGCAGGTTTAGTGAATCCCTTGGACCCTAACATTGACCATGAAACACTGAAAATGCATCGGGATCGAATACAAAAGTCACAAAGCCGACTTAAATACAAGAATAGTGAATCTTCTAAGAGTTTGTGCTTTGAGCGCCTGCTTGGTGACCAGTATTAGATTCCGATGCACCAGTGCTGGTTTACTGTATCCCTTCGACTTTCGCGTTTACCATGAAACACAGAAATTGCATTGGGATTGAATAGATAAGGCACAATGCCGACTTAAGTACAAGAAGTGTGAATCTTCCAAGTGTATGTGCTTTGAGTGGCTCCTGGGAGACCAGTTTTAGATTCCCATACACCAGTGCAGGGTTACTGAATCCCTTGGACCCTCACATTGACCATGATGCACAGAAAATGCATCGGGATTGAATACAAGAGGCTCAATGATTTAAGTACAAGACGAGTGAGTCTTCAAAGACTTTCTGACATGTACGGCTGCTGGGAGACCAGTATTAGATTCCAATGCAGCAATGCAGGCTTACTGTATCCCTTGGACTTTCACATTGACCCTGAAATACAGAAATTGCACCGTGATTGAATACAAAAGACACAATGCCGACTCAAGTACAAGAAGAGCGAATCTTCTAAGATTTTGTGATTTGAGCGTCTCCAAGGGGAAGAGTATTTGATTCCGATTCACTATTCCAGCTTTACTGTATCCGTTGGCCCTTACATAGACCATGGAACACAGAAATTGCATCGGGAATCAAAACAAAACGCACAACGCCGACTTATGTACAAGAAGAGTGAGGCTTCTAAGATTTTGGCCTTTAAGTGACTCCTGATGGGTAAAGTATTAGAGTCCGATGCACCAGTACAGGTATACTGTATACCTTGGACCTTCACATTGTCCATGAAGTGCAGATAATGCATCGGGATTGAATACAAATGGCACAATGCCGACTTAAGTACAAGAAGAGCGAATCTTCTAAGAGTTTGTGCTTTGAGCGTCTCGTAGGGGAAGAGTATTTGATTCCGATTCACTATTCCAGCTTTACTGTATCCCTTGGACCTTCACATTGAGCATGAGACACAGAAATTACATCGGGATTGAATACAATTTGCACAATGCCGACCTAAGTACAAGAAGAGTGAATCTTCTAAGAGTTTCTGCTTTGAGCGACTCCTGGGAGACCAGTATTAGATTCCGATGCTTCAGTGCAGGTTTACTGTATACCTTCGACTTTCACATTGACCATGAACTACAGAAATTGTATCGGGATTGAATACAAAAGGCACAATGCCTACTTATGTACAAGAAGAGTGAATCTTCTAAGAGTGCCTGCTTTGTGAAGCTCCTGGGAGACCAGTATTAGATTCTGATGCACTATTCCAGCTTTAATGTATCCCTTGGACCTTCACATTGACCATGAAACACACAAATTGCTTCGCGATTGAAAACAAATTGCACTATGCCGACTTAAGTACAAGAATAGTGAATCATCTAAGAATTTGAGCTTTGAGCGGCTCCTGGGTGACCAGTATTGGATTCCGATGCACCAGTGCAGTTTTACTGTATCCCTTGGACCTTAACATTGACCATGAAACACAGAAATTTCATCGGGATAGAATACAAAAGACAGAATGCCGACTGAAGTACAAGAGGAGTGAATCTCCTAAGAGGTTGTGCTTAGAGCGGCTCCAGGGAGACCAGTATTAGATTCCGATGCACCAGTGCAGGGTTACTGTATCCCTCAGACCTTCACATTGTGCATGAAACACAGAAATTGCATCGCGATTGAATACCAAAGGCACAATGCCTACATAACTGCAATTAGAGTTAATCTTCTAAGAGTTTGTGCTTTGAGCGGCCCCTGTGGGTCAAGTATTAGATCCCGATGCACCAGTGCAGGTTACTGTATACCTTGGACCTTCACATTGACCATGAAGCACTGAAAATGCATCGGGATTGAATACAAAATGCACAATGCCGACTTAAGTACTACTAGAGTGAATCTTCTAAGAATTTGTGTTTTGAGCGGCTCCTGGGTGACCAGTATTAGATTCCAATGCACCAGTGCAGATTTACTGTATCGCTTGGACTTTCATATTGTCCATGAAACACAGAAAATGCATCGGGATTGAATGTAAAAGGCACAATGCCGACTTAAGTACAAGAAGAGTGAATTTAATGAGTATGTAATTTGAGCGGCTCCTGGGACGCCAGTATTAGAGTCCGATGCAGCAGTGCAAGTTTACTGTATCCCATGGACCTTCACATTGACCGTGAAACACAGAAATTGCATCGGGATTGGATACAAAAGGCACCAACCAATTAGCATACTGCCTGCTGTTTCCAAAGCACTCGAATATATTGTTCATGACCAAATCACTGAACACTTGCATGAATTCAGCCTATATCACAAATTTCAATCCGGTTTCCGTAAACATCACAGCACAAACACTGCTCTAATTAAAGTATTAGATGACCTGAAATGTGCCATTGACAATCTAAAGGCAGCAATATTGACGCTACTGGACTTCAGCAAAGCTTTTGACACTGGTAACTTTGACATATTGCTCAAAAAAATGCAACAGCTTAATTTCTCTGTTAGTGCAGTGAGATGGTTTGAAAGCTACTTAAAAGACAGACAGCAGTGTGTTGTCTGCGTAAATGAAAAATCTTCCTGGAAACATCTTTCCTCGGGACTGCCACAAGGATCAGTCTTAGGACCACTTTTGTTTTCTTTATATGTCAACTATATTTCATCGGTTCTGTCCTGTAAATATCATTTCTATGCCGACGACCTCCAGCTCTACCTAAGCGTCAGACCTGAAGACGTAAACACTGCAAACGCTCAGATGAATGATGATCTGTCTTCGGTAGTGACATGGGCGAAAAGCCTGGGGCTTAAACTAAATGCAAAAAAGACGCAAGTAATCTTAATAGCCCATCAGAAATTAATAAGTTCAGATCTCCGCGAATGGCTACCTTCTATTCTGCTCGATGGTACTCCAATACCATATCAGAAAACAGTGAAAAATTGGGTGTAACTTTGGATGAGCATCTCAACTGGGCGGAGAATACAGTCGCAGTGTGCCGAAAGACGTCTGCTTGTCTCTATGCTCTCAAAAAGTTTCAGAACATATTTCCACTGGACTTGAAACGCCAGCTCGTGCAAGCACTCTTTCTACCGAACCTCCACTATTGTGATGTGATTCAACAAGGCACGGGTAGTGAAAAGAAAATACGGCTAGAGATAACCATGAATGCCTGTGTGCATTACACCTGCAACATTCGCCGATGTGATCATGTTAGTGCTTCATACTCCGAGCTAAAGTGGCTGCGGCCGGACAAATTGCGTGACTACCACACTCTATGTCTACTTCACAAACTCTTCGTCGCGCAAGCACCCCAGTACCTTGCTTCAGAGATTAAAAACCTGTCGTGCCATCATAATCGAAACACGAGGTCACTCTTATTTGGTATCCTAACTGTGCCCACTCACAAAACAAAAACTTTTGCAAACTCCTTCTCAGTTGCCGCTGTCAGCATCCGGAACAATCTGCCCCTTACCTTGCGCAAAATTCAATCTCCTGCTGCTTTTAAGAAGAAGTTGAAGCATTTCCTACTATTATCCTCATAAAGTTCTCCACAAAATTAATGTACCAGGCCAATCCTCTCATCTGTCAAATAGCAAAGCTAGCGTCTCCCATCTTGCTCCTGAGATGCCTTCCCATTCGTCTATCTCTATTAGCCAGGCAATCTTCTTTTCCTTTATATTTCCTTAATTATGTTTCATCATGTGTATTCTTCTCCTCCGTTCACAATGAGTGTCCCTCATACTCCCTGCTGCCAGCACTCCTATCTAAAATTTGTCTCTTCAATAATGTCTAATTATAACAATACTTATGATCTACGAATATAAACTCTATATGTATATATTTTTCCAGGTGTACCTTTCTAATTGTTTATTTCACTTTTTGTAGAAATGTAGTTTAACATGCCTACTTAAACATATGAATGTAATATAAGTAGGATGCCTGGTTAGATGGAAGAGAGGGCCTGATGGCCCTAATCTTGCAAGGTTAAATAAATCAATAAATAAATTAAGTACAAGAAGAGTGAATCTTCTAAGAGTTTCTGATTTCAGCGGCTCCTGGGAGACCAGTATTAGATATCGATGCACCAGTGCAGGTTTACTGAATCCCATGGACTTTCACATTGACCATGAAACACAGAAAATGCATCGGGATTGAATACAACAGGCACAATGCTGACTTAAGTACAAGAAGAGTCAATCATCTAAGAGTTTGTGCTTTGAGCGGCTCCTGGGAGACCAGTATTTATTTCCGATGCACCAGTGATGGTTTACTGTATACCTTGGACCTTCACATTAACCATGAAACACTATGGCGATTGAATACAAAAGGCACAATGCCGACTTAAGTACAAGAAGAGTGAATCTTCTAAAACTTTGTGATTTGAGCGGCTCCTGAGAGACCAGCATTCGATTCCGATGCACCAGTGCAGGTTCAGTGAATCCCTTGGACCTTCACATTGACCATGAAACACAGAAATTGCATTGTGATTGAATACAAAAGGCACAATGCCGACTTAAGTACAAGAAGAAAGAATCATCTAGGAGTTTCTGCTTTGGGCGGCTCCTGTGAAACCAGTATTAGATTCCGATGCACCAGTACAGGTTTACTGTATCCCTTGGACCTTCACATTGACCATGAAACACAGAAATTCCATCGGGATTGAATACAAAAGGGACAATGCCAACTTAAGTACAATAAGAGTGAATCTTCTAAGAGCTTGTGCTTTGACCGGCTCCTGGGAGACCAGTATTAGATTCCGATGCACCAGTACAGGTTTAGTAAATCCCTTGGACACTCACATTGACCATGAGACACAGAAATTGCATCGGGATTGAATACAAAAGGCACAATGCCGCCTTAAGTACAAGAATTGTGAATCTGCGAAGAATTTGTGCTTACAGCGGCTACTGGGAGTCCAGTATTAGATTCCAATACACCAGTGCAGGTTTCCTGTATCTCTTGGACCTTCACAATTACCATTAAATTCAAAAACTGCATCGGGATTGAATACCAAAGGCACAATGCTGATTTTAGTACTAGAAGAAAGAATCTTCTAAGAATTTGTGCTTTGTGCGGCTCCTGGGAGACCAATATTAGATTCCTATGCACCAGACAGGTTTAATGTATCCCTTGGATCTTCGCATTGACCATGAAACACAGAAATCGCATTGGGATTGAATGCAAAATGCACAATGCCGACTTAAGGACAAGAAGAGTTAAACTTCTAAGAGTTTGTGCATTGAGCTGCTCCTAGGAGACCAGTATTAGATTCCGATGCACCAGTGAGGGTTTACTGTATTCCTTCGACCTTCACATTGACCATGAAACACAGAAATTGCATGGGGATTGAATACAAAAATCACAATGCCGACTTAATTACAAGAGGACTGACTCTTCTTACATTCCATGAATTGAACCATTCCTGTGAGATCAGTTTTAGATTCCGATGCTTCAATTCAGGCTCACTGTATCCCTTGGACATGCTTATTGACGATGATACACAGAAATTGCATCGGAATTAAATACAAGACGCACAATGCCGACATAGGTACAAGAAGACTGACTCTTCTTACTGTCTATATTTTGAACCTTTCCTGTGAGACCAATTTTAGATTCCTATGCTTCATTTCAGGTTTACTGTATCCCTTGGAACTTCTTATTGACGATGAAACACAGAAATTTTATTGGAAATTAATATAAAAGTCACAATGCCGACCTAAGTACAAGACGACTGACTCGTCTTACTCTCTATGTTTTGAACCTTTCCTGTGAGACCAGTTTTGATTACGATGCTTCACAACAAGTTTACTGTATCTCTTGGACCTTCTTATTGACGATGAGCCACCGAAATTACATCGGAATTAAATGCAAAACGCAAAATGCCGACTTAAAATCAAGAAGACTGACTCTTCTCACTGCCTATGATTTGAACCTTTCCTGTGAGACCAGTTTTACATTCCGATGCTTTACTTCAGGTTTAATGTATCCCTTGGATCTTCTTATTGACAATGAAACACAGAAATTCCATCGGAATTAAATACAAAAGGCACAATGCCGACTTAAGAACCAGAGGACTGACTCTTCTTACATTCTATGATTTGGACCTTTAATGTGAGACCAGTTTTAGATTCCGATGCATCACATCAGGTTTACTGTATCCCTTGGACCTTCTTATTGACGAAGAAACGCAGAAATTGAATTGGAATTAAATACAAAAGGCACGATGCCGATTTAAGTCAAGAAGACTGACTCTTCTTACTGTCTATGATTTGAACCTTTCCTGTGAGACCTGTTTTAGATTACGGTGCTTCACTTCAGGTTTACTGTATCCCTTGGACCTTGTTATTGACGATGAAACACAGAAATTGAATTGGTATTAAATACAAAAGGCACAGTGGCGACTTAAGTACAAGAAGACAGACTCTTCATGATGTCTATGCTTTTGAACCTTTAGTGTGAGACCAGTTTTGGATTCCGATGCTTCACTTCAGTGTTAATGTATCCCTTGGACCTTCTCATTGACTATGAAACACAGAAATTGCATCGGAATTAAATACAAAAGCCAAAATGCCGACCTAAGTAGAAGAAGACTTACTCTTCTTACTGTCTATGCTTTGAACCTTTCCTGAGAGATCAGTTTTAGATTCCGATGCTTCACTTTGGTTTACTGTATCCCTTGCACCTTCATATTGATGATGAAACACAGAAATTGCATCGGAAATAAATACAAAAGGAACATTGCCGACCTAAGTACAAGAAGACTGAGTCTTCTTACTGTCTATGATATAAACCTTTCCTGTGAGACCAGTTTTAGATTCCTATGCTTCATTTCAGGTTTACTGTATCCCTTGGACCTTCTTATTGACGATGGAACACAGAAATTGCATCGGAATTAAATACAAAAGGCACAATGCCGACTTAAGTACAAGAAGGATGACTCTTCTTACTGACTATATTTTGATCCTTTCCTGTGAGACCAATTTTAGATTCCGATGATTCATTTCAGGTTTACTGTATCCCTTGGAACTTCTTATTGACACTCGTTCGACCTATACTTGAGTATTGCTCATCAGTGTGGGATCCGTACCAGGTCGGGTTGACGGAGGAGATAGAGAAGATCCAAAGAAGAGCGGCGCGTTTCGTCACTGGGTTATTTGGTAACCGTGATAGCGTTACGGAGATGTTTAATAAACTCAAGTGGCAGACTCTGCAAGAGAGGCGCTCTGCATCGCGGTGTAGCTTGCTCGCCAGGTTTCGAGAGGGTGCGTTTCTGGATGAGGTATCGAATATATTGCTTCCCCCTACTTATACTTCCCGAGGAGATCACGAATGTAAAATTAGAGAGATTAGAGCGCGCACGGAGGCTTTCAGACAGTCGTTCTTCCCGCGAACCATACGCGACTGGAACAGGAAAGGGAGGTAATGACAGTGGCACGTAAAGTGCCCTCCGCCACACACCGTTGGGTGGCTTGCGGAGTATCAATGTAGATGTAGATGTAGAAACACAGAAATTGCATCGGAGTTAAATACAAAAGGCACAAAGCCGACTTAAGTACAAGAAGACTGAGTCTCCTTACTGTCTATGATTTGAACTTACCTGTGAAACCAGTTTTAGATTCCTGTGCTTCATTTCAGGTTTACTGTATCCCTGGTACCTTCTTATTGACGATGAACCACAGAAATTGCATCTGAGTTAAATACAAAAGGCACAATTCTGACTTAAGTACAAGAGACTCTTCTTACGTTCTACGATTTGAATCTTTCCTGTGAGACCAGTTTTAGTTTCCGATGCCTCACTTCAGGTTTAGTGTATCCCTCGGACCTTCTTATTGACGATGAAACACAGAAATTGCATTGGAATTAAATACAAAAGGAACAATGCCGACTTAAGAACAAGAAAACTAACTCCTCTTACTGTCTATGTTTTGAACCATTCCTGTGAGACCTGTTTTGATTCCGATGCTTCACTTCAGGGTTACTGTTTCCCTTGGACTTTCTTATTGACGATGAAACACAGATATTGCGTCGGAATTAAATACAAAAGCCACAATGCCCACTTAAAAACAAGAAGACTGACTCTTCTTACTGTCTATGTTTTGAACCTATCCTGTGAGACCAGTTTTAAATGCCGATGCTTTACTTCAGGTTTACTGTATCCCTTGGACCTTCTTATTGACGATGGAACATAGAAATTGCATCGGAACTAAATACAAAAGGCACAATGCCGACTTAAGTACAAGAGGACTGACTCGTCTTACATTCTATGAATTGAACCTTTTCTGTGAGACCAGTTTTATTTTCCGATGCATCACTTCAGGGTTAATGTATCCCTCTGTACTTCTTATTGACGATGAAACAGAGAAATTGCATTGGAATTAAATATAAAAGTCAAAATGCCGACTTACGTACAAGAAGACTGTCTCTTCTTACTGTCTATGTTTTGAAAATTTCCTGTGAGACCAGTTTTAGATTCCGATGCTTCACTTTGGTATTGCTGTATCCCTTGGACCATCGTATTGACGATGAACACAGTAATTGCATCGGAAATCAATACAAAAGGCACATTGCCGACCTAAGTACGAGAAGACTGTGTCTTCTTACTGTCTATGATTTAAACCTTTCCTGTGAGACCAGTTATAGATTCCTATGCATAATTTCAAGTTTACTGTATACCTTGAACCTTCTTATTGACGATGAAACACAGAAATTGCATCGGAATTAAATGCAAAAGGCACAATGCCGACTTAAGTATAAGAAGACTGAGTCTCCCTACTGTCTATGATTTGAACTTTCCTGTGAGACCAGTTTTGGATTCCTATGCTCCACTTCAGGTTTAATGTTTCCCTTGGACTTTCTTATTGACGATGAAACACAGAAAATGCGTCGGAATTAAATACAAAAGCCATAATGCCCACTTAAAGACAAGAAGACTGAGTCTTCTTACTGTCTATGTTTTGAACCTATCCTGTGAGACCAGTTTTAGATGCCGATGCTTTACTTCAGGTTTACTGTATCCCTTGGACCTTCTTATTGACGATGGAACATAGAAATTGCATCGGAACTAAATACAAAAGGCACAATGCCGACTTAAGTACAAGAGGACTGACTCTTCTTATATTCTATGAATTGAACCTTTACTGTGAGACCAGTTTGAGATTCCGATGCTTCACTTCAGCGTTAATGTATCCCTTGGACCTTCTTATTGACGATGAAACAGAGAAATTGCATCGGAGTTAAATACAAAAGGCACAATGCCGACGTAAGTACAAGAGACTCTTCTTACGTTCTACGATTTGAACCTTTCCTGTGAGACCAGTTTTGATTCCGATGTTTCACTTCAGGTTTACTGTATCAATTGGATCTTCATATTGACGATGAATCACAGAAATTGCATCGAAATGAAATACAAAAGGCACAACGCCGACTTAAGTACAAGAGGACTGACTCTTCTTACATTCTATGATTTGAACCTTTCCTGTGAGACCAGTTTTAGATTCCGATGCTTCACTTCAGGTTTACTGTATCAGTTGGACCTTTTTATTGATGATGAAACACAGAAATTGCATCGGAATTAAACACAAAAGGCACAATTCCGACCTAAGTACAAGAAGACTGACTCTTCTTACTGTCTATGTTTTGAACCTTTCCTGCGAGACCTGTTTTAGATTACGATGCTTCACTTCACGTTTACTGTATCCCTTGGACCTTCTGACTGACGAGGAACCACAGAAGATGCATTGGAATTAAAAACAAAAGGCACAATGCCGCCTTAAGTAGAAGAAGACCGACTCTTCTTACTGTCTATGTTTTGAATCTTTTCTGTGAGACCAGTTTTAGATTCCGATGCTTCACTTCAGGTTTACTGTATCCCTTGGACCTTCTTATTGACGATGAAACACAGAAATCGCATCGGAATTAAATACAAAAGGCGCAATGCCGACTTAAGTACAAGAAGACTGACTCCTCTTACTGTCTATGTTTTGAACCTTTCCTGTGAGACCAGTTTTGATTCCGATGCTTCACTTCAGGTTTACTGTATCCCTTGGACCTTGGCCAGCCGAAGTGGCCGTGCAGTTATAGGCGCTGCAGTCTGGAACCGCTAGACCGCTACGGTCTCAGGTTCGAATCCAGCCTTAGGCATGGTTGTTTGTGATATCCTCAGGTTAGTTAGGTTTAACTAGTTCTATGGTCTAGGCGACTAATGACCTCAGCAGTTGAGACCCATAGTGCTCAGAGCAATTTGAACCATTTGAACCATGGACCTTCTTAATGACGATCAAACACAGAAATTGCATCGGAATTAATTACAAAAGGCACAATGCCGAATTAAGTACAAGAAGACTGACTCTTCTTACTGTCTATGTTTTGAACTTGTCCTGCGAGACCTGTTTTAGATTACGATGCTTTACTTCAGGTTTACTGTATCCATTGGACCTTCTGACTGACGATGAACCACAGAAGTTGCATTGGAATTAAATACAAAAGGAACAATGCCGACTTAAGTACAAGAAAACTAACTCCTCTTACTGTCTATGTGTTGAACCATTTCTGTGAGACCAGTTTTGATTCCGATGCTTCACTTCAGGTTTACTGTTTCCCTTGGACTTACTTATTGACGATGAAACACAGAAATTGCGTCGGAATTAAATACAAAAGCCACAATGCCCACTTAAAAACAAGAAGACTGACTCTTCTTACTGTCTATGTTTTGTACCCATCCTGTGAGACCAGTTACAGATGCCGATGCTTTACTTCACGTTTACTGTATCCCTTGGACCATCTTATTGACGATGGAACATAGAAATTGCATCGGAACTAAATTCAAAGGGCACAATGCCGACTTAAGTACAAGAGGACTGAATCTTCTTACATTCTATGAATTGAACCTTTCCTGTGAGACCAGTTTAGATTCCGATGCTTCACTTCAGGTTTACTGTATCCCTTCGACCTTCTTATTGACGATGAAACACAGAAATTGCGTCGGTATTAAATGCAAAAGGCACAATGCCGACTTAAAAACCTGAAGACTGACTCTTCTTACTGTCTATGTTTTGTACCTATCCTGTGAGACCAGTTATAGATGCCGATGCTTTACTTCACGTTTACTGTATCCCTTGGACCATCTTATTGCCGATGGAACATAGAAATTGCATCGGAACTAAATTCAAAGGGCACAATGCCGACTTAAGTACAAGAGGACTGACTCTTCTTACATTCTATGAATTGAACCTTTCCTGTGAGACTAGTTTAGATTCCGATGCTTCACTGCAGGGTTAATGTATCCCTTGGACCTCCTTATTGACGATGAAACACAGAAATTGCATCGGAATTAAATACAAAAGGCACAATGCCGACTTAAGTACAAGAAGACTGACTCTTCTTGCTGTCTATGTTTTGACCTTTACTGTGAGACCAGTTTTAGATTCCGATGCTTCAGTTCATGGTTAATGTATCCCTCTGACCTTCTTATTGACGATGAAACAGAGAAATCGCATCGGAATTAAATACAAAAGTCAAAATGCCGACTTACGTACAAGAAGACTGACTCTTGTTACATTCTATGAATTGAACCTTTCCTGTGAGACCAGTTTTAGTTTCCGATGCTTCACCTCAGGGTTAATGTATCCCTTGGACCTTCTTATTGACGATGAACCACAGAAATTGCATCGGAATTAAATACAAAAGTCAAAATGCCGACTTACGTACAAGAACACTGACTCTTCTTACTGTCTATGCATTGAAAATTTCCTGTGAGACCTGTTTTAGATTCCAATGCTTCACTTTGGTATTACTGTATCCCTTGGACCTTCATATTGACGATGAAACACAGAAATTGCATCGGAAAGAAATACAAAAATCACATTGCCGACCTAAGTACGAGAAGACTGAGTCTTCTTACTGTCTGTGATTTAAACCTTTCCTGTGAGACCAGTTTTAGATTCCTATGCTTAATTTCAGGTTTACTGTATCCCTTGGACCTTCATATTGACGATGAAACACAGAAATTGCATCGGAAATAAATATAAAAGGCACAATGCCGACTTAAGTACAAGAGACTCTTCTTACGTTTTACGATTTGAACCTTTCCTGTGGGACCAGTTTTGATTCCGATGTTTCACTTCAGGTTTACTGTATCCCTTGGATCTTCATATTGACGTTGAATCACAGAAATTGCATCGGAATGAAATACAAAAGGCACAATGCCGACTCAAGTACAAGAAGACTGACTCTTCTTGCTGTCTATGTTTTGAACCCTTCCTGCGAGACCTGATTTAGATTACGATGCTTCACTTCAGGTTTACTGTATCCCATGGACCTCCTGACTGACGACAAACCACAGAAGTTACATTGGAATTAAATACAAAATGTACAATTCCGACTTAAAAACAAGAAGACTGACTCATCTTACTCTCTATGCTTTTAAACTCTCCAGTGTGACCAGTTTTAGATTCCAATGCTTCACTTCAGGTTTACAGTATCCCTCAGACTTTCTTATTGACGGTGAAACACAGAAACTGCATCGGAATTAAATACAAAAGGCACAATGCCGACTTAAGTACAAGAGGACTGACTCTTCATACTTTCTACGATTTGAACCTATCCTGTGAGACCTGTTTTGATTCCGATGCCTCACTTCAGGTTTACTGCATCCCTTGGATTTTCATATTGACGATGAAACACAGAAATTGCATCGGAATTAAACACAAAAGGCACAATGCCGACTTAAGAACAAATGACTGTTCTTCTTACTGTCTATGTTTTGAACCATTCCTGTGAGACCAGTTTAGATACCGATGATTCACTTCAGGTTTACTGTATCCCTTGGACCTTTTTATTGACGATGAAGCACAGAAATTGCGTCGGTATTAAATACAAAAGGCACAATGTCGACTTAAAAACATGAAGACTGACTCCTCATATTGTCTATGTTTTGAACCTTTCCTGTGTGATCAGTTTTAGATTCCCATGCTTTAGTTCAGGTTTACTGTATCCCTTTGACCTTCTTATTGACGATGAAACAAGAAATTGCATCGGATTTAAATACATAAGGCACAATGCCGACTTAAGTACAAGAGGACTGCCTCTTCTTACATTCTATGACTTTAACCTTCCTGTGAGACCAGTTTTAGATTCCGATGCTTCACTTCAGGTTTACTGTATTCCTTGGACCTTCTTATTGACGATGAAACACGGAAATTGCAACGGAATTACATACAAAAATCAAAATGCCGACGTAAGTACAAGAAGAGTGACTCATCTTAGTGTCTATATTTTGAACCTTTCCTGTGAGAATAGTTTTAGATTCTGATGCTTCACTTCAGGTTTACTGTATCCCTTGGACCTTCTTATTGTCGATGAAACACAGAAATCGCATCGGAATTAAATACAAAAGGCACAATGCCGACCTAAGTACAAGAAGACTGACTCTTCTTACTGTCTATGTTTTGAACTTTTCCTGCGAGACCTGTTTTATATTACGATGCTTTACTTCAGGTTTACTGTATCCCTTGGACCTTCTGACTGACGATGAACCACAGAAGATGCATTGGAATTAAATACAAAAGGAACAATGCCGACTTAAGTACAAGAAAACTACCTCCTCTTACTGTCTATGTTTTGAACCATTTATGTGAGACCAGTTTTGATTCCGATGCTTCACTTCAGGTTTACTGTTTCCCTTGGACTTACTTATTGACGATGTAACACAGAACTTGCGACGGAATTAAATACAAAAGCCACAATGCTCACTTAAAAACAAGAAGACTGACTCTTCTTACTGTCTATGTTTTGTACCTATCCTGTGAGAGCAGTTATAGATGCCGATGCTTTACTTCACGTTTACTGTGTCCCTTGGACCATCTTATTGACGATGGAACATAGAAATTGCATCGGAACTAAATACAAAGGGCACAATGCCGACTTAAGTACAAGAGGACTGACTCTTCTTACATTCTATGAATTGAACCTTTCCTGTGAGACCAGTTTAGATTCCGATGCTTCACTTCAGGTTTACTGTATCCCTTGGACCTTCTTATTGACGATGAAACACAGAAATTGCGTCGGTATTAAATGCAAAAGGCACAATGCCGCCTTAAAAACCTGAAGACTGACTCTTCTCACTGTCTATGTTTTGTACCTATCCTGTGAGAGCAGTTATAGATGCCGATGCTTTACTTCACGTTTACTGTATTAGTTGGACCTTCTTATTGACGATGAAACACAGAAATTGCGTCGGTATTAAATGCAATAGGCACAATGCCGACTTAAAAACCTGAAGACTGACTCTTCTTACATTCTATGAATTGAACCTTTCCTGTGAGACCAGTTTTAGTTTCCGATGCCTCACTTCAGGTTTAGTGTATCCCTCGGACCTTCTTATTGACGATGAAACACAGAAATTGCATCGGAATTAAATACAAAAGGCACAATGCCGACTTAAGTACAAGAAGACTGACTCTTCCTACTGTCTATGTTTTGAACCTTTCCTGCGAGACCTGTTTTAGATTACGATGCTTCACCTCAGGTTTACAGTATCCTTTGGACCTTCTGACTGACGATGAACCACAGAAGTTGCATTGGAATTATATACAAAAGGAACAATGCCGACTTAAGAACATGAAAACTAACTCCTCTTACTGTCTATGTTTTGAACCATTCCTGTGAGACCAGTTTTGATTCCGATGCTTCACTTCAGGTTTACTGTTTCCCTTGGACTTTCTTATTGCCGATGAAACACAGATATTGCGTCGGAATTAAATACAAAAGCCACAATGATCACTTAAAAGCAAGAAGACTGACTCTTCTTACTGTCTATGTTTTGAACCTATCCTGTGAGACCAGTTTTAGATGCCGATGCTTTACTTCAGGTTTACTGTATCCCTTGGACCTTCTTATTGACGATGGAACATAGAAATTGCATCGGAACAAATACAAAACCAACAATGCCGACTTAAGTACAAGAGGACTGACTCTTCTTACATTCTATGAATTCAACCTTCTCTGTGAGACCAGTTTTAGTTTCCGATGCTTCACTGCAGGGTTAATGTATCCCTTGGACCTTCTTATTGACGATGAAACACAGAAATTGCATCGGAATTAAATACAAAAGTCAAAATGCCGTCTTACGTACAAGAACACTGACACTTCTTACTGTCTATGTTTTGAAAATTTCCACTGAGACCAGTTTTAGATTCCAATGCTTCACTTTGGTCTTACTGTATCCCTTGGACCTTCATATTGACGATGAAACACAGAAATTGCATCGGAAAGAAATACAAAAGGCACATTGCCGACCTAAGTACGAGAAGACTGAGTCTTCTTACTGTCTATGATTTAAACCTTTCCTGTGAGACCAGTTTTAGATTCCTATGCTTAATTTCAGGTTTACTGTATCCCTTGGACCTTCATATTGACGATGAAACACAAAAATTGCATCGGAATTAAATACAAAAGGCACAACGCCGACTTAAGTACAAGAGGACTGACTCTTCTTACATTCTATGATTTGAACCTTTCCTGTGAGACCAGTTTTAGATTCCGATGCTTCACTTCAGGTTTACTGTATCCCTCAGAACTTCTTATTGACGATGAAACACAGAAATTGCATCGGAATTAAATACAAAAGGCACAGTGCCGACTCAAAAACAAGAAGACCGACTCCTCTTACTGTCTATGTTTTGGACCTCTCCCGTGAGACCACTTTTAGATTCCGATGCTTTAGTTCAAGTTTACTGTATCAATTGGACCTTCTTCTTGACGATGAAACACAGAAATTGCATCGGTATTAAATACAAAAGGCACAATGCCAACTTAAAAACATGATGACTGACTCCTCATATTGTCTATGTTTTGAACCTTTCCTGTGTGATCAGTTTTAGATTCCGATGCTCAGTTCAGGTTTACTGTATCCCTTGGACCTTATTATTGACGATGAAACACAGAAATTGCATCGGAATTAAATGGAAAAGGCACAATGCCGACTTAAGTAAAAGAAGACTGACTCTTCTTGCTGTCTATGTTTTGAACCTTTCCTGCGAGACCTGATTTAGATTACGATGCTTCACTTCAGGTTTTCTGTATCCCTTGGACCTTCTGACTGACGATGGAACACAGAAATTGCGTCGGTATTAAATACAAAATGCGCAATGCTGACTCAAAAACAAGAAGACTGACTCCACTTACTGTCTATGTTTTGAACCTTTCCTGTGAGATCAGTTTTAGATGCCGATGTTTTACTTCAGGTTTACTGTGTCCCTTGGACCGTCTTGTTGACGTATGAAACACAGAAATTGCGTCGGAATTAAATACAAAAGTCAAAATGCCGACCTACGTACAAGAAGACTGAGTCTTCTTACTGTCTATTATTTAAACCTTTCCTGTGAGACCAGTTTTAAATTCCTATGATTAATTTCAGGTTTACTGTATCCCTTGTACCTTCTTATTGACGATGAAACACAGAAATGCATCGGAATTAAATACAAAACGCACAATGCCGACTCATGTACAAGAAGACAGAGTCTCCTTACTGTCTATGATTTGAACTTTCCTGTGAGACCAGTTTTAGATTCCTATGTTTCAATCCTGGTTTACTGTATCCCTGGTACATTCTTATTGACGATGAAACACAGAAATTGCATCGGAATAAATATAAAAGGCACAATGCCGACTTAAGTACAAGAAGAGTGACTCCTCTTACTGTCTATGTTTTGAACCTTTCCTGTGAGACCAGTTTTGATCCCGATGCTTCACTTCAGGTTTACTGTATCCCTTGGACCTTCTTATTGACGATGAAACACAGAAATTGTATCGAAATTAATTACAAAAGGCACAATGCCGACTTAAGCACAAGAAGACTGACTCTTCTTACTGTCTACGTTTTGAACCTCTCCTGTGAGACCAGTTTTGATCCGATGCTTTACTTCAGGGTTACTGTATCCCTTGGACCTTCTTATTGCCGATGAAACACAGTAATTGCATCGGAATGAAATACAAAAGCCACAATGCCGACTTAAGTACAAGAGGACTGACTCTTCTTACATTCTATGAATTGAACCTTTCCTGTGAGTCCAGTTTTAGTTTCCGATGCTTCACTTCAGGTTTAGTGTATCCCTCGGACCTTCTTATTGACGATGAAACACAGAAATTGCATCGGAATTAAATACAAAAGGCACAATGCCGACTTAAGTATAAGAAGACTGACTCTTCATACTGTCTATGTTTTGAACCTTTCCTGCGAGACCTGTTTTAGATTCCGATGCTTCACTTCAGGTTTTCTGTATCCCTTGGACCTTCTGACTGACGATGAACCACTGAAATTGCATCGGAATTAAATACAAAAGTCAAAATGGCGACTTAAGTACAAGGAGACTAACTCATCTTACTGTCTATATTTGGACCTTTCCTGTGAGACCAGTTTTTGATTCCGATGCTTCACTTTGGTTTACTGTATCCCTTGGACCTTCGTATTGACGATGAAACACAGATATTGCAACGTAATTAAATACAAAAGGCACAATGCCGACTTAAGAACAAGAAGACTGAGTCTTCTTACTGTCTATGTTTTGAACCTTTCCTGTGATACCAGTATTGATTCCGATCCTTCACTCCAGGTTTACTGTATCCCTTGGACCTTCTTGTTGACGATGAAACACAGAAATTGCGTCGGAATTAAATACAAATTTCATAATGCCCACTTAAAAACAATAAGACTGACTCTTCTCACTGTCTATGATTTGAACCCTTCCTGTGAGACCAGTTTTAGATGCCGATGTTTTACTTCAGGTTTACTGTGTCCCTTGGACCGTCTTGTTGACGTATGAAACACAGAAATTACGTCGGAATTAAATACAAAAGGCACAATGTCGAAATAAAAACAAGAAGACTGACTCTTCTTACAATCTATCATTTGAAGCTCTCCTGTGAGATCAGTTTTAGATTCCTATGCTTCATTTCAGGTTTACTGTATCCCTTGTACCTTCTAATTGACGATGAAACACAGAAATTGCATCGGAATTAAATACAAGAGGCACAATGCCGAGTTTAGTACAAGAAGACTGACTCCTCTTACTGTCTATGTTTTGACCTTTCCTGTGAGACTAGTTTTGATTCCGATGCTTCACTTCAGGTTTACTGTATCCCTTGGACCTTCTTATTGACGATGAAACACATATATTGCATCGGAATTAAATACAATAGGCACAATGCCAACTTAATTACATAAAAATTGACTCCTCTTACTATCTATGTTTTGAACCCTTCCTGTGAGACCAGTTTTGATTCCGATGCTTCACTTCAGGTTTACTGTATCCCTCAGAACTTCTTATTGACGATGAAACACAGAAATTACATCGGAATTAAATACAAAAGGCACAGTGCCGACTCAAAAACAAGAAGACCGACTCCTCTTACTGTCTATGTTTTGAACCTCTCCCGTGAGACCAGTTTTAGATTCCGATGCTTTAGTTCAAGTTTACTGTATCAATTGGACCTTCTTCTTGACGATGAAACACAGAAATTGCATCGGTATTAAATACAAAAGGCACAATGCCAACTTAAAAACATGAAGACTGACTCCTCATATTGTCTATGTTTTGAACCTTTCCTGTGTGATCAGTTTTAGATTCCGATGCTTAGTTCAGGTTTACTGTATCCCTTGGACCTTCTTGTTGACGATGAAACACAGAAATTGCGTCGGAATTAAATACAAATTTCATAATGCCCACTTAAAAACAATAAGACTGACTCTTCTCACTGTCTATGATTTGAACCTTTCCTGTGAGACCAGTTTTAGATGCCGATGTTTTACTTCAGGTTTACTGTGTCCCTTGGACCGTCTTGTTGACGTATGAAACACAGAAATTGCGTCGGAATTAAATACAAAAGGCACAATGTCGACATAAAAACAAGAAGACTGTCTCTTCTTACAATCTATCATTTGAGCTCTCCTGTGAGATCAGTTTTAGATTACGATGCTTCACTTCAGGTTTACTGTATCCCTTGGACCTTTTTATTGACAATGAAACAAAGAAATTGCATCGGCATTAAATACAAAAATCACAATGCCGACTTAAGTACAAGAATACTGAGTCTTCTTACTGTCTATGATTTGAACCTTTCCTGTGAGACCAGTTTTAGATTCCTATGCTTCATTTCAGGTTTACTGTATCCCTTGTACCTTCTTATTGACTATGAAACACAGAAATTGCATCGGAATTAAATACAAGAGGCACAATGCCGAGTTTAGTACAAGAAGACTGACTCCTCTTACTGTCTATGTTTTGACCTTTCCTGTGAGACTATTTTTGATTCCGATGCTTCACTTCAGGTTTACTGTATCCCTTGGACCTTCTTATTGACGATGAAACACATATATTGCATCGGAATTAAATACAATAGGCACAATGCCACCATAATTACATAAAAATTGACTCCTCTTACTGTCTATGTTTTGAACCCTTCCTGTGAGACCAGTTTTGATTCCGATGCTTCACTTCAGGTTTACTGTATCCCTCAGAACTTCTTATTGACGATGAAACACAGAAATTGCATCGGAATTAAATACAAAAGGCACAGTGCCGACTCAAAAACAAGAAGACCGACTCCTCTTACTGTCTATGTTTTGAACCTCTCCCGTGAGACCTGTTTTAGATTCCGATGCTTTAGTTCAAGTTTACTGTATCAATTGGACCTTCTTCTTGACGATGAAACACAGAAATTGCATCGGTATTAAATACAAAAGGAAACAATGCCAACTTAAAAACATGAAGACTGACTCCTCATATTGTCTATGTTTTGAACCTTTCCTGTGTGATCAGTTTTAGATTCCGATGCTTAGTTCAGGTTTACTGTATCCCTTGGACCTTCTTATTGACGATGAAACACAGAAATTGCATCGGAATTTAATGGAAAAGGCACAATGCCGACTTAAGTAAAAGAAGACTGACTCTTCTTGCTGTCTATGTTTTGAACCTTTCCTGCGAGACCTGATTTAGATTACGATGCTTCACTTCAGGTTTACTGTATCGCATGGACGTCCTGACTGACGATGAACCACAGAAGTTGCATTGGAATTAAATACAAAAGGTGCAATTCTGACTTAAGTACAAGAAGACTGACTCTTCTTACTGTCTATGTTTTGAATCTTTACTGTGAAACCAGTTTTAGATTCAGATGCTTCACTTCAGGTTTACTGTATCCCTTGGACCTTCTTATTAACGAGGAAACACAGAAATTGCAACGGAATTAAATACAAAAATCAAAATGCCGACTTAAGTACAAGAAGACTGACTCATCTTACTGTCTATACTTTGAACCTCTCGCGTGAGACCAGTTTTTGATTCCGATGCTTCACTTTGGTTTACTGTATTCCTTGGACCCTCATATTGAGGATGAAACACAGAAATTGCATCGGAATTAAATACAAGAGGCACAATGCCGAGTTTAGTACAAGAAGACTGACTCCTCTTACTGTCTATGTTTTGACCTTTCCTGTGAGACTAGTTTTGATTCCGATGCTTCACTTCAGGTTTACTGTATCCCTTGGACCTTCTTATTGACGATGAAACACATATATTGCATCGGAATTAAATACAATAGGCACAATGCCAACTTAATTACATAAAAATTGACTCCTCTTACTGTCTATGTTTTGAACCCTTCCTGTGAGACCAGTTTTGATTCCGATGCTTCACTTCAGGTTTACTGTATCCCTCAGAACTTCTTATTGACGTTGAAACACAGAAATTGCATCGGAATTAAATACAAAAGGCACAGTGCCGACTCGAAAACAAGAAGACCGACTCCTCTTACTGTCTATGTTTTGAACCTCTCCCGTGAGACCAGTTTTAGCTTCCGATGCTTTAGTTCAAGTTTACTGTATCAATTGGACCTTCTTCTTGACGATGAAACACAGAAATTGCATCGGTATTAAATACAAAAGGCACAATGCCAACTTAAAAACATAAAGACTGACTCCTCATATTGTCTATGTTTTGAACCTTTCCTGTGTGATCAGTTTTAGATTCCGATGCTTAGTTCAGGTTTACTGTATCCCTTGGACCTTCTTATTGACGATGAAACACAGAAATTGCATCGGAATTAAATAGAAAAGGCACAATGCCGACTTAAGTAAAAGAAGACTGACTCTTCTTGCTGTCTATGTTTTGAACCTTTCCTGCGAGACCTGATTTAGATTACGATGCTTCACTTCAGGTTTACTGTATCCCATGGACCTCCTGACTGACGATGAACCACAGAAGTTGCATTGGAATTAAATACAAAAGGTGCAATTCTGACTTAAGTACAAGAAGACTGACTCTTCTTACTGTCTATGTTTTGAATCTTTACTGTGAAACCAGTTTTAGATTCAGATGCTTCACTTCAGGTTTACTGTATCCCTTGGACCTTCTTATTAACGAGGAAACACAGAAATTGCAACGGAATTAAATACAAAAATCAAAATGCCGACTAAAGTACAAGAAGACTGACTCATCTTACTGTCTATACTTTGAACCTCTCGCGTGAGACCAGTTTTTGATTCCGATGCTTCACTTTGGTTTACTGTATTCCTTGGACCCTCATATTGACGATGAAACACAGAAATTGCGTCGGAATTACATACAAAAGGCACAATGCCGACTTAAGTACAAGAAGACTGACTCGTGTTACTATGTATGTTATGAACCATTCCTGTGAGACCAGTTTTGATTCCGATGCTTCACTTAGGTTTACTGTATCAATTGGACTTTCTTGTTGAGGATGAAACACAGAAATTGCGTCGGAATAAAATACAAAAGGCACAATGCCCACTTAAAAACAAGAAGACTGACTCTTCTTACTCTCTATGCTTTGAACCTCTCCAGTGTGACCAGTTTTAGATTCAGATGCTTCACTTCAGGTTTACAGTATCCCTCAGACTTTCTTATTGACGGTGAAACACAGAAACTGCATCGGCATTAAATACAAAAGGCACATTGCCGACTTAAGTAGAAGAGGACCGACTCTTCATACTTTCTACGATTAGAACCTTTCCTGTGAGACCAGTTTTGATTCCGATGCTTCACTTCAGGTTTACTGCATACCTTGGATCTTCTTATTGACGATGAAACAAGAAATTGCATCGGGTTTAAATACATAAGGCACAATGCCGACTTAAGTACAAGAGGACTGCCTCTTCTTAAATTCTATGATTTTAACCTTCCTGTGAGACCAGTTTTAGTTTCCGATGCTTCACTTCAGGTTTACTGTATCCCTTGGACCTTCTCACTGACGATGAACCACAGAAGCTGCATTGGAATTAAATAGAAAAGGAACAATGCCGACTTGAGTACAAGAAGACTGACTCTTCTTAATGTCTATATTTGAATCTTTACTGTGAGACCAGTTTTAGATTCCGATGCTTCACTTCAGGTTTACTGTATCCCTTGGACCTTCTTATTGACGATGAAACACGGAAATTGCAACGGAATTACATACAAAAATCAAAATGCCGACTTAAGTACAAGAAGAGTGACTTATCTTAGTGTCTATATTTTGAACCATTCCTGTGAGACCAGTTTAGATTCCGATGCTTCACTGCAGGTTTACTGGATCCCTTGGACTTTCTTATTGACGATGAAACACAGAAATTGCGTCGGAATTAAATACAAATGGCACAATGCCCACTTAAAAACAAGAAGACTGACTCTTCTTGCTGTCTATGTTTTGAACCTTTCCTGTTAGACCAGTTTTAGATTCCGATGCTTCTTTTCAGGTTTACTTTATCCCTTGGACCTGCTTATTGACGATGAAACACATAAACTGCATCGGATTTAAATACAAAAGGCACAAAGCCACTTAAGTACATGAGGACTGACTCTTCTTACTGTCTATGCTTGGAACCTTTCCTGTTAGACCAGTTTTAGATTCCGATGCTTCAATTCAGGTTTACTGTATGCCTAGGACCTTCTTATTGACGATGAAACACAGAAATTGCATCGGATTTAAATACAAAAGGCACAATGCCGACTTAAAAACGAGAAGACTGACTCTTCTTACTGTTAATCTTTGAACCTTTCGTGTGAGACCAGTTTTAGATTCCGATGCTTCACTTCAGGTTTACTGTATGCCTTGGACCTTCTTATTGACGATGAAACACAGAAATTGCATTGTAGTCATATACAAAAGGCACAATGCCGACTTAAGTACAAGGGGACTGACTCTTCTTACATTCCATGATTTGTCCCTTTCCTGTGAGACCAGTTTTAGATTCGGATGCTACACTTCACGTTTACTGTATCCCTTAGACCTGCTTATTGACGATGATACACAGAGATTGCATCGGAATTAAATACAAGAGGCCCAAGCCGACTTAAGTACAAGAAGACTGACTCCTCTTACTGTCTATGTTTTAAACCTTTCCTGTGAGACCAGTTTCGATTCCGATGCTTCACCTCAGATTTACTGTATCCCTTGGACCTTCTTATTGACGATGAAACACAGAAATTGCATAGGAATTAAATACAATACGCACAATGCCGACTTAAGTACAAGAAGACTGACTCTTCTTACTGTCTATGTTTTGAACCCTTCCTGTGAGACCAGGTTTGATTCCGATGCTTCACTTCAGGTTTACTGTATCCCTTGGACTTTCTTATTGACGATCAAACACAGAAATTGCGTCGGAAGTAAATACAAATTGCACAATGCCCACTTAAAAACATGAAGACTGACTCTTCTTACTGTCTATGTTTTGAACCTTTCCTGTGAGACCAGGTTTGATTCCGATGCTTCACTTCAGGTTTACTGTATCCCTTGGACCTCCTTATTGACGATGAAACACATATATTGCATCGGAATTAAATACAAAAGGCACATTGCCGACCTAAGTACAAGAAGACTGAGTCTTCCTCCTGTCTATGATGTAAACCTTTCCTGTGAGACCAGATTCAGAAACCTATGCTTCATTTTAGGTTTACTGTATCCCTTGTAACTTCTTATTGACGATGAAACACAGAAATTGCATCGGAATTAAATACAAAAGGCACAATGCCGACTTAACTACAGGAGGAGTGATTCTTCTTACATTCCATGATTTGAACCTTTCCTTTGAGACCAGTTTTAGATTCCGATGCATCACTTCAGGTTTTCTGTATCCCTTAGACCTACTTATTGACGATGATACACAGAAATTGCATCGGACATAAATACAAAACGCACAATGCCGACTTAAGTACAAGAAGACTGACTCTTCTTACTGTCTATGTTTTGAACCTTTCCTGTGCGACCAGTTTAGATTCCGATGCTTCACTTCATGTTTGCTGTGTCCCTTGGACCTTCATATTGACGATGAAATACAGAAATTGCATCGAAGTTATATAAAAAAATCACAATGCCGACATAAGTACAAGAAGACTGACTCTTCTTACGGTCTATGTTTGAACCTTTCCTGTGAGACCAGTTTTAGATTCCGATGTTTCATTTGAGGTTTAATGTATGCCTTAGACCTTCTTATTGACGGTGAAACACAGAAATTGCATCGGAATTACATACAATACAAACAATGCCGACTTAAGTACAAGAAGACTGACTCTCCTTACTGTCTATGTTTTTTACCCTTCCTGTGAGACCAGTTTTGATTCCGATGCTTCACTTCAGGTTTACTGTATCCTTCAGACTTTCTTATTGACGATGAAACAGAAATTGCATCGGAATTAAATACAAAAGGCCTAATGCCGACTTAAGTACAAGAAGACTGACTCTTCTTACTGTCCATATTTTGAACCTTTCTTGTGAGACCAATTTAGATTCTGATGCCTCACTTCAGGTTTACTGTATCCCTTGGACCTTCTTATTGACGATGGAACACAGAAATTGCGTCGGTATTAAATACAAAATGCGCAATGCTGACTCAAAAACAAGAAGACTGACTCCACTTACTGTCTATGTTTTGAACCTTTCCTGTGAGATCAGTTTTAGATTCCGATGCTTTAATTCAGGTTTACTGTATCCCTTGGACCTTCTTATTGACGATGAAACACAGAAATTGCATCGGAAATATATACAAAGGGCACAATGCCGACATAAGTACAAGAAGACTGGCTCTTCTTACTGTCTATGATTTGAACCTTTCCTGTGAGACCAGTTTCAGATTCCTATGCTTCACTTCAGGTTTCCTGTATCCGTTGGACCTTCTTATTGACGATGAAACACAGAAATTGCATCGGAATTAATTACAAAAGGCACAATGCCGACTTAAGTACAAGAAGACTGACTCTTTTTACGGTCTATACTTTGAACCGTTCCTCTGAGACCAGTTTTAGATTCCGATGCTTCACTTCAGGTATACTGTATCCCTTGGAGCTTCATATTGACGATGAAACACAGAATTTCGATCGGAATTAAATACAAAAGGCACAAGGCCGACATAAGTACAAGAAGACTGACTCCTCTTACTGTCTATGTTTTGAACCATTCCTGTAAGACCAGTTTTGATTTCGATGCTTCACTTCAGGTTTACTGTATCCCTTGGACTTACTTATTGACGATGAAACAAGAAATTACGTCGGAATTAAATACAAAGGGCACAATGCCCACTTAAAAACCAGTAGACTGACTCTTCTTACTGTCCATGTTTTGAAGCTTTCCTGTGAGACCAGTTTTGATTCCGGTGCTTCACTTCAGGTTTACTGTACCCCTTGGACCTTCTTAGTGACGATGAAACACAGAAATTGCGTCGGAATGAAATACAAAAGGCACAATGAAAACATAAAAACAAGAAGACTAACTGTTCTTACTGTCTGTGATTTGAACTTTCCTGTGAAACCATTTTTGATTCCGATGCTTGACGTCAGGTTTACTGAATCCCACAGACTTACTTATTGACGATGAAACACAGAAATTGCATCGAAATTGAATACAAAAGGCAGAATGCCGACTTAAAGACAAGAAGACCGACTCTCCTTACTGTTTATGTTATGAACCTTTCCTGTCTGAACAGTTTTAAATTCCGATGCTTTACTTCAGGTTTACTGTATGCCTTGGACCATCTTATTGACGATGAAACACAGAAATTGCATCGGAATTAAATACAAAAGGCACAATGCCGACTTAAGTACAAGAAGTCTGACTCTTCATACTGTCTATGTTTTGAACTTTTCCTGTGAGACCAGTTTAGATTCCGATGCTTCACTTCAGGTTTGCTGTGTCCCTTGGACCTTCATATTGACGATTAAACACAGAAATTGCATCGTAGTTATATAAAAAAGGCACAATGCCGACATAAGTACAAGAAGACTGATTCTTCTTACGGTCTATGTTGGAACATTTCCTGTGAGACCAGTTTTAGATTCCGATGTTTCATTTCAGGTTTATTGTATGCCTTATACCTTCTTATTGACGGTGAAACACAGATATTGCTTCGGAATTAAATACAAAAGGCACAATGCCGACTTAAGTACAAGAAGACTGACTCTTCTTACTGTCTATATTTTGAACCTTTCTTGTGAGACCAGTTTAGATTCTGATGCTTCACTTCAGGTTTACTGTAACACTTGGACCTTCTTATTGACGATGAAACACAGAATTTGCGTCGGTATTAAATACAAAATGCACAATGCTGACTCAAAAACAAGAAGACTGACTCCACTTACTGTCTATGTTTAGAACCTTTCCTGTGAGATCAGTTTTAGATTCCGATGCTTTACTTCAGGTTTACTGTATCCCTTGGACCTTCTTATTGACGATGAAACACAGAAATTGCATCGGAAATATATGCAAAGGGCACAATGCCGACATAAGTACAAGAAGACTGGCTCTTCTTAATGTCTATGTTTTAAAGCTCTCCTGTGAGACCAATTTTGATTCCGATGCTTCACTTCAGGTTTACTGTATCCCTTGGACCTTCTTATTGAAGATGAAACACAGAAATTACATCGGAATTAAATACAAAAATCACAAATACGCCTTAAGTACAAGAAGACTGACTCTTCTTACTGTCTATACTTTGAACCGTTCCTCTGAGACCAGTTTTAGATTCCGATGCTTCACTTCAGGGATACTGTATCCCTAGGAGCTTCATATTGACGGTGAAACACAGAATTTCTTACTGGCTATGTTTTGAATCTTTAAGTGAGACCAGTTTTAGATTCCAATGCTTCACTTCAGGTTTACTGAATCCCACAGACTTACTTATTGACGATGAAACACAGAAATTGCATCGAAATTAAGTACAAAAGGCACAATGCCGACTTAAAGACAAGAAGACCGACTCTCCTTACTGTCTATGTTATGAACCTTTCCTGTGTGAACAGTTTTAAATTCCGATGCTTTACTTCAGGTTTGCTGTATGCCTTGGACCATCTTATTGACGATGAAACACAGAGAGTGCATCGGAATTAAATACAAATGGCACAATGCCGACTTAAGTACAAGAGGACGGACTCTTCTTACATTCCATGATTTGAAACTATCCTGTGACACCAGTTTTAGATTCCGATGCTTCAGTTCAGGTTTACTGTATCCCTTGGACCTTCTCACCTTCTCATTGACGATGAAACACAGAAATTGTGTCGGAATTAATTACAAAAGGCACAATGCCGACTTTAGTACAAGATGACTGTCTCTTCTTACTGTCTATGTTTTGAACCTTTCCTATGAGACCAGTTATAGTTTTCGATGCTTCACTTCAGGTTTACTGTATCCCTTGGACCTTCTTATTGACGATGAAACACAGAAATAGCATCGGAATTAAATACAAAAGGCACAATGCCGACTTAAGTACAAGAAGACTGACTCCTCTTACTGTCAATGTTTTGAACCATCCCTGTGAGACCAGTTTTGATTCCGATGCTTCACTTCTGGTTTTCTGTATCCCTTGGACTTTCTTACTGACGATGAAACACAGAAATTGCTTCGGAATTAAATACAAAAGGCACAATGCCCACTTAAAAACAAGAAGACTGACTCTTCTTTCTGTCTATGATTTGAACCTTTCCTGTGAGACCAGTTTTAGATTCGGATGCTTTACTTCAGGTATACTGTATCCATTGGACCTTCTTATTGACGATGAAACACAGAAATTGCATCGGAATTAAATACAAGATGCACAATTCCGACTTAAGTACAAGAAGACTGACTCTTCTTACTGTCTATGTTTCGAAGCTTTCCTGTGAGACCAGTTTTGATTCCGGTGCTTCACGTCAAGTTTACTGTATCCCTAGGACCTTCTTATTGACGTGAAACACAAACATTACATCGGAATTAAATACAAAAGCCACAATGCCGACTTAAGTACACGGAGACTGACTCTTCTTACTGTCAATGATTTTAACCTTTCCTGTGAAACCAGCCTCAGATTCCTAGGTTTCCTTTCAGGTTTACTGTATCCCTTGGACCTTCTTATTGACCATGAAACACAGATATTGCATCGGAATTAAATACAAAATGCAGAATGCCGACTTCAGTACATGAAGACTGACTCTTCTTACTGTCTATGTTTTGAACCTTTCCTGTGAGACCAGTTTTAGATTCCGATGCTTCATTTCAGATTAATTGTATCCCTTGGACCTTCTTATTGACGATGAAACACAGGAATTGCATCGGAATTAAATACAAAAGGCACAATGCCGACTTAAGTACTAGAAGACTGACTCTTCTTACTGTCTATGCTTTGAATCTTTCATGTGTGACCAGTTTTAGATTCCGACGCTTTACTTCAGGTTTACTGTATGCCTTGGACCTTCTTATTGACGATGAAACACAGAAAGTGCATCGGTATTAAATACAAAAGGCACAATGCCGACTTAAGTACAAGAGTACTGACTCTTCTTACTGTCTATGTTTTGAACCTTTCCTATGACACCAGTTTTAGTTTCCGATGCTTCACTTCAGGTTTAATGTATCCCTGGAACCTTCTTATTGACGATGAAACACAGTAATTGCGTCGGAATTAAATACAAAAGGCACAATGCCGACTTAAGTACATGAAGACTGACTCTTCTTACTGTCTATGTTTTGAATCTTTACTCTGAGACCCGTTTTAGTTTCCGATGCTTCACGTCAGGTTTACTGTATCCCTCCAAACCTCTTACTGACGATGAAACACAGAAATAGCATCGGAATTAAATACAAAAGTCAAAATGCCGACTTAAGTTCAAGAAGACTGACTCTTCTTACTGTCTATATTTTGAACCTTTCCTGTGAGACCAGTTATAGATTCCGATCCTTCAATTCAGGTTTTCTGTATCCCTTGGACCTTCTTATTGACGATGAAACACAGAAATTTCATCGGAATAAAATGCAAAATGCACAATGCCGACATAAGTACAAGAAGACTGACTCCTCTTACTGTCTATATTTTGAACCATTCCTGTAAGACCAGTTTTGATTTCGATGCTTCACTTCAGGTTTACTGTACCCCTTGGACCTTCTTAGTGAGGATGAAACAGAGAAATTGCGTCGGAATGAAATACAAAAGGCACAATGAAAACATAAAAACAAGAAGACTGACTGTTCTTACTGTCTGTGATTTGAACTTTCCTGTGAAACCATTTTTGATTCCGATGCTTGACTTTGAGTTTACTGAATCCCACAGCTTACTTATTGACGATGAAAGACAGAAATTGCATCGAAATTAAATACAAAAGGCAGAATGCCGACTTAAAGACAAGAAGACAGACTCTCCATATTGTCTATGTTATGAACCTTTCCTGTGTGAACAGTTTTAAATTCCGATGCTTTATTTCAGGTTTACTGTATGCCTTTTACCATCTTATTGACGATGAAACACAGAAAGTGCATCGGAATTTAATACAAAAGGCACAATGCAGACTGAAAAACAAGAAGACTGACTCCTCTTACTGTCTATGATTTGAATCTTTCCTGTGAGACCAGTTATAGATTCCTATGCTTTATTTCAGGTTCACTGTATCCCTTGGACCTTGTTATTGACGATGAAACACAGAAATTGCATCGGAATTAAATACAAAAGGCACAATGCCGACTTAAGTACAAGAAGACTGACTCTTCTTACTGTCTATGTTTTGAACCTCTCCTGTGAGACCACTTTAGATTCCGATGCTTCACTTCTGGTTTGCTGTGTCCCTTCGACCTTCATATTGGCGATGAAACACAGAAATTGCATCGCAGTTATATAAAAAAGGCACAATGCCGACATAAGTACAAGAGGACTAACTCTTCTTACGGTCTATGTTTGAACCTTTCCTGTGAGACCAGTTTTAGATTCGGATGTTTCATTTCAGGTTTAATGTATGCCTCAGACCTTCTTATTGACGGTGCAACACAGAAATTGCATCGGAATCAAATACAAAAGGCACAATGCCGACTTAAGTACAAGAAGACTGCTCTTCTTACTGTCTATATTTTGAACCTTTCTTGTGAGGCCAGTTTAGATTCTGATGCTTCACTTCAGGTTTACTTTATCCCTTGGACCTTCTTGTTGAGGAATAAGCACAGAAATTGCGTCGGTATTAAATACAAAATGCACAATGCTGACTCAAAAACAAGAAGACTGACTCCACTTACTGTCTATGTTTTGAACCTTTCCTGTGAGATCAGTTTTAGATTCCGATGCTTTACTTCAGGTTTACTGTATCCCTTGGACCTTCTTATTGACGATGAAACACAGAAATTGCATCGGAAATATATGAAAAGGGCACAATGCCGACATAAGTACAAGAAGACTGGCTCTTCTTAATGTCTATGTTTTAAAGCTCTCCTGTGAGACCAGTTTTAGATTCCGATGCTTCACTTCAGGTTTACTGTATCCGTTGGACCTTCTTATTGACGATGAAACACAGAAATTACATCGGAATTAAATACAAAAATCACAAATACGACTTAAGTACAAGAAGACTGACTCCTCTTACTGTCTATGATTTGAACCTTTCCTGTGAGACCAGTTTCAGATTCCTATGCTTCATTTCAAGTTTACTGTATCCTTTGGACCTTCGTATTGACGATGAAACACAGAAATTGCATCGGAATTAATTACAAAAGGCACAATGCCGACTTAAGTACAAGAAGACTAACCCTTCTTACGGTCTATACTTTGAACCGTTCCTCTGAGACCAGCTTTAGATTCCGATGCATCACCTCAGGGATACTGTATCCCTTGGAGCTTCATATTGCCGATGAAACACAGAATTTCGATCGGAATTAAATACAAAAGGCACAATGCCGACTTAAGTACATGATGTCTGACTCATCTTACCGTCTATGTTTTGAACCTTCCCTATGAGACCTGTTTTAGATGCCTATGCTTCATTTAAGCTTTACTGTATCCCTTGGACTTTCGTATTGACGATGAAACACAGAAATTGCATCGGAATTAAATACAAAAGGCACAATGCCGACTTAAGTACAAGAAGACTGACTGTTCTTACCGTCTATGCTTTGAACCTTTACTGTGAGACCAGTTTTAGATTCCGATGCTTCACTTCAGGTTTACTGTATCCGTTGGACTTTCTTATTGACCATGAAACACAGAAATTGCATCGGAATTCAATACAAAATTCAAAATGCTGACCTAAAGACATTAATAACGACTCTTCTTACTGTCTATGCTTTGATCCTTTCCTGTGGGACCGGTTTTAGATTCCTATGGTTCACTTCAAGTTTACTGTATCCCTTGCACCTTCTAATTGACGATGAAACACAGAAATTGCATCGGAAATAAATACAAAGGGCACAATGCCGACTTAAAGACAAGAACACTGACTCTTCTCACTGTCTATGTTTTGAACGTTTCCTGTATGACCAGTTTTAGATTCTGACGCTTTACTTCAGGTTTACTGTATGCATTGGACCTTCTTATTGACGATGAAACACAGAAAGTGCATCGGAATTAAATACAAAAGGCACAATGCCGACTTAAGTACAAGAGTACTGACTCTTCTTACTGTCTATGTTTTGAACCTTTCCTATGACACCAGTTTTAGTTTCCGATTTTTCACTTCAGGTTTAATGTATCCCTTGGACCTCCTTATTGACGATGAAACACAGAAATTGCATCGGAATTAAATACAAAAGGCACAATGCCGACTTAAGTACAAGAAGACTGACTTTTCTTACTGTCTATGTTTTGAATCTTTACTGTGAGACCCGTTTTAGTTTCCGATGCTTCACGTCAGGTTTACTGTATCCCTCCGACCCTCTTACTGACGATGAAACTCAGAAATAGCATCGGAATTAAGTACAAAAGTCAAAATGCCGACTTAAGTTCATGAAGACTGACTCTTCTTACTGTGTATATTTTGAACCTTTCCTGTGAGACCAGTTATAGATTCCGATCCTTCAATTCAGGTTTGCTGTATCCCTTGGACCTTCTTATTGACGATGAAACACAGAAATATCATCGGAATAAAATACAAAAGGCACAATGCCGACTTAAGTACAAGAAGACTGACTATTCTTACTGTCTATGTTATGAACCTTTCCTGTGTGAACAGTTTTAAATTCCGATGCTTTACTTCAGGTTTTTGCTGTATCCCTTGGACCTTCTCACCTTCTCATTGACGATGAAACACAGAAATTGTGTCGGAATTAATTACAAAAGGCACAATGCCGACTTTAGTACAAGAAGACTGGCTCTTCTTACTGTCTATATTTTGAACCTTTCCTGTGAGACCAGTTTTAGTTTTCGATGCTTCACTTCAGGTTTACTGTATCCCTTGGACCTTTTTATTGACGTTGAAACACAGAAATAGCATCGGAATTAAATACAAAAGCCACAATGCCGACTTAAGTACAAGAAGACTGACTCTTCTTACTGTCAATGTTTTGAACCATCCCTGTGCGACCAGTTTTGATTCCGATGCTTCACTTCAGGTTTTCTGTATCCCTTGGACCTGCTCATTGACGATGGAACACAGAAATTGCATCGGAGTTTAATACAAAATGCACAATTCCGACTTAAGTACAAGAAGACTGACTCTTTTTACTGTCTATGTTTTGAAGCTTTCCTGTGAGACCAGTTTTGATTCCGGTGCTTCACGTCAAGTTTACTGTATCCATTGGACCTTCTTACTGACGTGAAACACAAACATTACATCGGAATTAAATACAAATGCCACAATGCCGACTTAAGTACAAGGAGACGGACTCTTCTTACTGTCAATGATTTTAACCTTTCCTGTGAGACCAGCCTCAGATTCCTAGGTTTCCTTTCAGGTTTACTGTATCCCTTGGACCTTCTTATTGACGATGAAACACAGATATTGCATCGGAATTAAATACAAAAGGTAGAATGCTGACTTCAGTACATGAAGACTGACTCTTCTTACTGTCTATGTTTTGAACCTTTCCTGTGAGACCAGTTTTAGATTCCGATGCTTCATTTCAGGTTTACTGTATCCCTTGGACCTTCTGATTGACGATGAAACACAGGAATTGCATCGGAATTAAATACAAAAGGCACAATGCCGACTTAAGTACAAGAAGACTGACTATTCTTACTGTCTATGCTTTGAATTTTTCCTGTGAGACCAGTTTTACATTCCGATGCTTTACTTCATTTTTACTGTATCCCTTGGACATTCTTATTCACGACAAAACACAGAAATGTCATCGGAATTAAATACAAAAGGCACAATGCCGACTTAAGTACAAGAGGACTGACTCTTCTTACATTCTATGATTTGAACCTTTCCTGTGAGACCAGTTCTAGTTTCCGAAGCTTCACTTCAGGTTTACTGTATCCCTTGGACCTTCTTTTTGACGATGAAACACAGTAATTGCATCCGAATTAAATAAAAAAGGCACAATGCCGACTTATGTACAACGAGATTGTTTCTTCTTACTGACTATGATTTGAACCTTTCCTGTGAGACCATTTTTAGATTACGATGCTTCACTTCAGGTTTACTGTATCCCTTGGACTTTCTTATTGACGATGAAACACAGAAATTGAATTGGAATTAAATACAAAAGGCACTTTGCCGACTTTAGAACAAGAAGACTGACTCTTCTTGCTGCCTATATTTTGAACCTTTCCTGTGAGACCAGTTATAGATTCCGATGCTTCCATTGAGGTTTGCTGTATCCCTTGGACCTTCATATTGACGATGAAACACAGAAATTGCATTGGAATTAAGTACAAAAGCAAAATGCCGACTTAAGTACAAGAAGACAAACTCTTCTTACTGTCAATAAGTTGAACCTTTCCTGTGAGACCAGTTTTAGCTTCCGATGCTTCACTTCAGGCTTACTGTATCCCTTGGACCTTCATGTTGACGATGAAACACACAAATTGATGTGTCGACAGAAGTGCCGACACAGTGTTATTTTGAGGGGGCCGATAGGCACGCTATCAATCGCAGACGGGCGTGAAGTCTGGAACAGGATAACTATTGAATGGTAGCAAGAAAAGTACGTAGCTGGAATATACTTAACTTTATTCACTCCTGGTGAACATCTCTCTCGAGTATACAAATGCGACTCGTAAGATACATGCACTGTTACAATTGGCGCCTTGCTAGGTCGTAGCCATGGACTTAGCGGAAGGCTATTCTAACTGTCTCTCGGCAAATGAGAGGAAGGCTTCGTCCGTATTGTTGCAAGCAATGTCGTCGTACAACTGGGGCGAGTGCTCTATCGTATATCGAGACCTGCCTTGTGGTGGCGCTAGGTCTGCGAATACACAGTGGCGACACACGGGTCCGACATGTACTAAAAGGACCGCGGCCTATTAAAGCTACCACATAGCAAGTGTGGTGTCTGGCGGTGACACCACACAAATTGCATAGGAACTAAATACAAAAGGCACAATGCCGACTTAAGTACAAGATGACTAAATCTTCTTACTGTCTATGATTTGAACCTTTCCTGTGAGACCAGTTTTAGATTCTTATGCTTCATTTCAGGTATACTGTATCCCTTGCACCATCTTATTGACGATGAAACACAGATATAGCGTCGGAGTTAAATACAAAAGGCACAATGCCGACTCAAGTACAAGAATACTGACTCTTCATACTGCCTATGCTTTGAACCTTTCCTGTGAGACCAGTTTTAGATTCCGAAGCTTCACTTCAGGTTTACTGTATCCCTTGGACCTTCTTATTGATGATGAAACACAGTAATTGCATCCGAATTAAATAGAAAAGGCACAATGCCGACCTAAGTACAAGTAGATTGACTCTTCTTACTGACTATGTTTTGAACCTTTCCTGTGAGACCATTTTTAGATTACAATGCTTAACTTTAGGTTTACTGTATCCCTTGGACCTCCTTATTGACGATGAAGCACAGAAATTGACTTGGAATTAAATACAAATGGCACTATGCCGACTTCAGGACAAGAAGACTGACTCTTCTTGCTGTCTATATTTTGAACCTTTCCTGTTCGACCAGTTATAGATTCCGATGCTACACTTCAGGTATGCTGTATCCCTTGGACCTTCATATTGAAGATGAAACACAGAAATTGCATCGGATTTAAATACAAAAGGCACAATGCGGACTTAAGTACATGAGGACTGACTCTTCTTACATTCCATGATTTGAACCATCCTGTGAGCCCAGTTTTAAGATTCCGATGCTTCACTTCAGGTATACTGTATCCCTTGGAATTGCTTATTGACGATGAAACACAGAAACTGCATCGGAATTAAATACAAAAGTCAAAATGCCGACTTAAGTACAAGAAGACTGACTCTTCTCACTGTCTATAATTTGAACTTTTCCTGTGAGACCAGTTTTAGATTCCGATGCTTCACTTCAGGTTTACTGTATCCCTTGGACCTTCATGTTGACGATGAAACACACAAATTGCATCGGAACTAAATACAAAAGGCACAATGCCGACTTAAGTGCGAGATTACTGAGTCTTCTTACTGTCTATGATTTGAACCTTTCCTGTGAGACCAGTTTTAGATTCTTATGCTTCATTTCAGGTATACTGTATCCCTTGGACCTTCTTATTGACGATGAAACACAGAAATAGCATAGGAATTTAATACAAAATGCACAATGCTGACTTAAGTACAAGAAGACTGACTCCTCTTACTGTCTACGTTTTGAAGCAATCCTGTGAGACCAGTTTTGATTCCGGTGTTTCACTTCAGGTTTACTGTATCCCTTGGATCTTCTTATTGAAGATGAAACACAGAAATTGCATCGGATTTAAATACAAAAGGCACAATGCGGACTTAAGTACAAGAGGACTGACTCTTCTCACATTCCATGATTTGAACCTTTCCTGTGACACCAGTTTTAAGATTCCGATGCTTCATTTCAGGTTTACTGTATCCCTTGGACCTTCTTATTGACGATGAAACACAGAAATTGCATCGCAATTAAGTACAAAAGGCACAATGCCGACTTAAGTACAAGATGACTGAGTCTTCTTACTGTCTATGATTTGAACCTTTCTCGTGAGACTAGTTTCCGATTCCGATGCTTCATTTCAGTATTACTGTATCCCTTGGACCTTCTTATTGACGATGAAACACAGAAATAGCATAGGAATTTAATACAAAAGGCACAATGCTGACTTAAGTACATGAACACTGACACCTCTTAATGTCTATGATATGAACCTTCCCTGTGAGACCACTTCTAGATTCCGAAGCTTCACTTCAGGTTTCCTATATCCCATGGACCTTCTTAATGACGATGAAACACAGATATTGCATCGGAATTAAATACAAAAGGCACAATGCCGACTTCAGTACATGTAGACTGACACCTCTTAATGTCTATGTTTTGAACCTTTCCTGTGAGACCAGTTTTAGATTCCGATGCTTCTCTTCAGGTTTACTGTATCCCTTGGACCTTCTTATTGACGATGAAACAAAAAAATTGCATCGGAATTAAATACTAAATGAACAATACCGACTTAAGTACAAAAAGACTGACTCTTCTTACTGTCGACGATTTCAACGATTCCTGTGAGACGAGTTTCAGATTCCTATGTTTAGTTTCAGATTTACTGTATCCCTTGGACCTTCTTATTGACGATGAAACACAGATATTGCATCGGAATTAAATACAAAAGGCACAATGCCGACTTCAGTACGTGAAGACTGACTCTTCTTACTGTCTATGGTTTGAACCTTTCCTGTGAGACCTGTTTTAGATTCCGATGTTTTACTTCAGGTTTACTGTATCCCTTGGACCTTCTTATTTACGATGAAACACAGAGATTGCATCGGAATTAAATGCAAAAGGCACAATGCCGGCTTTCGTTCAAGACGACTGACTCTTCTTACATTCTATGATTTGAACCTTTCATGTGAGAATAGTTTTAGATTCAGATGCTTCATTTCCGGTTTACTGTATCCCTTGGACCTTCTTATTGACGATGAAACACAGAAATTGCATCGGAATTAAATACAAAAGGCACAATGCCGACTCATGTACAAGAATACTGACTCTTCTTAATGTCTATGTTTTGAACCTCTCCTGTGAGACCAGGTTCAGATTCCGAAGCCTCACTTCAGGTTTACTGTATCCCTTGGACCTTCTTATTGATGATGAAACACAGTAATTGCATCAGAATTAAATAGAAAAGGCACAACGCCGTTTTAAGTACAAGAAGATTGACTCTTCTTACTGACTATGTTTTGAACCTTTCCTGTGAGACCATTTTTAGATTACGATGCTTCACTTTAGGTTTACTGTATCCCCTGGACCTTCTTATTGTCGATGAAGCACAGAAATTGAATTGGAATTAAATACAAATGGCACTATGCCGACTTCAGAACAAGAAGACTGACTCTTCTTGCTGTCTATATTTTGAACCTTACCTGTTCGACCAGTTATAGATTCCGATGCTTCACTTCAGGTTTGCTGTATCCCTGGGACCTTCATATTGACGATGAAACACAGAAATTGCATCGGAATTAAATACAAAAGTCAAAATGCTGACTTAAGTGCAAGAAGACTGACTCTTCTCACTGTCTATAATTTGAACTTTTCCTGTGAGACAAGTTTTAGATTCCGATGCTTCACTTCAGAATTACTGTATGCCTTGGACCTTCATGTTGACGATGAAACACACAAATTGCATCGGAACTAAATACAAAAGGCACAATGCCGACTTAAGTACGAGATGACTGAGTCTTCTTACTGTCTATGATTTGAACCTTTCCTGTGAGACCAGTTTTAGATTCTCATGCTTCATTTCAGGTATACTGTATCCCTTGGACCATCTTATTGACGATGAAACACAGAAATAGCATAGGAATTTAATACAAAAGGCACAATGCTGACTTAAGTACAAGAAGACTGACTCCTCTTACTGTCTATGTTTTGAACCAATCCTGTGAGACCAGTTTTGATTCCGGTGTTTCACTTCAGGTTTACTGTATCCCTTGGACCTTCTTATTAAAGATGAAACACAGAAATTGCATCGGAATTAAATACAAAAGTCAAAATGCCGACTTAAGTACGAGTAGACTGACTCTTCTTACTGTCTATAATTTGAACCGTTCCTGTGAGACCAGTATTAGATTCCGATGCCTCACTTCAGATTTACTGTATCCCTTGGACTTTCTTATTGACGATGAAACACAGAAATATGTTGGAATTCAATACAATAGGCACAATGCCCTCTTAAAAACAAGAAGACTGACTCTTCCTACTGCCTATGTTTTGATCCTTTCCTGTGAGACCAGATTTAGATTCGGTTGCTTTACTTCAGGTTTACTGTATCCCTTAGACCTTCTTATTGGCGATGAAACACAGAAATTGCATCGAATTTAAATACAAAAGGCACAATGCGGACTTAAGTACAAGAGGACTGACTCTTCTTACATTCCATGATTTGAACCTTTCCTGTGAGACCAGTTTTAAGATTCAGATGCTTCATTTCAGGTTTACTGTATCCGTTGGACCTTCTTATTGACGATGAAACACAGGAATTGCATCGGAATTAAGTACAAAACGCAAAATTCCGACTTAAGTACAAGAAGACTGAATCTTCTTACTGTCTATGTTTTGAAGGTTTCCTGTGAGACCAGTTTTGATTCCAGTGTTTCACTTCAGGTTTACTGTATCCCTTGTACCTTCTTATTGAAGATGAAACACAGAAATTGCATCAAAATTATATACAAAAGGCACAATGCCGACTTAAGTACAAGAAGATTGACTCTTCTTTGTGTCTATATTTTGAACCTTTCCTGTGAGACCAGTTATAGATTCCGATGCTTCACTTCAGGTTTACTGTATCCCTTGGACTTTCATAATGACGATGAAACACATAAATTGCATCGGAATTAAATACAAAAGTCAAAATGCCGATTTAAGTACAAGAAGACTGACTCTTCTTTTTGCCTATTATTTAAACCTTTCCTGTGAGACCAGTTTTAGATTCCGATGGTTCTCGTCAGGTTTACTGTATCCCTTGGACATTCTAATTGACGATGAAACACAGAAGTTGCATCGGAATTAAATGCACAAGGCACAATGCCGACTTAAGTACAAGATGACTGAGTCTTCTTACTGTCTATGATTTGAACCTTTCCTGTGAGACCATTTTTAGATTCCTATGCTTCATTTCAGGTTTACTGTATCCCTTGGACCTTCTTATTGACGATGAAACAAAGAAATTGCATCGGAATTAAATACTAAAGGCACAATGCCGACTTAAGTACAAGAAGACTGACTCTTCTTACTGTCTATGCTTTGAACCTTTCCTGTGAGACCAGTTTTACATTCCGATGCTGTACTTCATTTTTACTCTATCCCTTGGACCTTCTTATTCACGATGAAACACAGAAATGGCATCGGAATTAAATACAAAAGGCACAATGCCGACTTAAGTACAAGAGGACTGACTCTTCTTACATTCTATGAATTGAACCTTTCCTGTGAGACCTGTGTTAGATTCCGATGCTTCACTTCAAGTTTACTGTATCCTTTGGACCTTCTTATTGACGATGAAACACAGTAATTGCATCCGAATTAAATACAAAAGGCACAATGCCGACTTAAGTACAAGAAGACTGACTCTTCTTACTGGCAATGTTTTGCACCATTCCTGTGAGACCAATTTTTGATTCCGATGCTTTACATCAGGTTTACTGTATCCCTTGGACCTTCTTATTGATGATGAAACACAGAAATTGCATCGGAATTAAATACATAATGCACAATGCCGACTTAAGTACAAGAAGGCTGACTCTTCTTACTATCAATTTTTTCAAGGTTTCCTGTGAGACCAGTTTTGATTCCGGTGCATCACGTCAGGTTTACTGTATCCCTTGGACCTTCTTATTGACGTGAAACACAAAAATTACATCGGAATGAAATACAAACGCCACAATGCCGACATAAGTACAATGAGACTGACACTTCTTACTGTCTATGACTTGAACCATTCCTGTTAGATCAGCCTCAGATTTGTAGGTTTTCTTTCAGGTTTACTGTATCCCTTGGACCTTCTTATTGACGATGAAACACAGATATTGCATCGGAATGAAACACAAAAGGCACAATTCCGACTTAAGTACATGAAGACTGACTCTTCTTACTGTCTATCTTTTGAACGTTTCCTGTGAGACCATTTTTTGATTCCGATGCTTTACTTCAGGTTACTATATCCCTTGAACCTTCTTATTTACGATGAGACACAGAAATTGCATCGGAATTAAATGCAAAAGGCACAATGCCGACTTTCGTACAAGACGACTGACTCTTCTTACATTCTATGATTTGAACCTTTCATGTGAGACCAGTTTTAGATTCCGATGCTTCATTTCAGGTTTACTGTATCCCTTGGACCTTCTTATTGACGATGAAACACAGAAATTGCATCGGAATTAAATACAAAATGCACAATGCCGGCTTAAGTACAAGAAGACTGACTCTTCTTACTGTCTATGTTTTGAAGCTTTCATGTGAGACCAGTTTTTATTCCGGTGCTTCCCTTCAGGTTTACTGTATCCCTTGGACCTTCTTACTGACGATGAAACACTGAAATTACATCGGATTTAAATACAAAAGGCACAATGACGACTTAAGTACAAGAAGACTAACTCCTCTTACTGTCTATGATTTGAACCATTCCTGTGAGACCAGTTTCAGATTCCTATGTTTCCTTTCAGGTTTACTGTATCCCTTGGACCTTCTTATAGGCGATGAAACACAGATATTGCATCGGAATGAAATACAAAAGGCACAATGCCGACTTAAGTACATGAAGACTGACTCTTCTTACTGTCTATGTTTTGAACGTTTCCTTTGAGACCAATTTTAGATTCCGATGCTTTATTTCAGGTTTACTGTTTATCTTGGACCTTCTTACTGACGATGAAACACAAAAATTGCATCGGAATTAAATACTACATGAACAATGCCGACTTAAGTACAAGAAGACTGACTCTTCTTACTGTCTATGTTTTGAAGCTTTCGTGTGAGACCAGTTTTGATTCCGGTGCTTCACTTCAGGTTTACTGTATCCCTTGGACCTTCTTATTGACGATGAAACACAGATATTGCATCGGAATTAAATACAAAAGGCTCAATGCCGACTTCAGTACATGAAAATTGACTCTTCTTACTGTCTATGATTTGAACCATTCCTGTGAGACCAGTTTAAGATTCCTATGTCTCGTTTCAGGTTTACTGTATCCCTGGGACCTTCTTATTGACAATGAAACACAGATACTGCATCGGAGTTAAATACAAAAGGCACAATGCCGACTTAAGTACTAGAAGACTGACTTCACTTACTGTCTATATTTTGAACCTTCCCTCTGAGACCAGTCTTAGATTCCGATGCTTTACTTCAGGTGTACTGTATCCCTTGGACCTTCTTATTGACGATGAAACACAGAAATTGCATCGGAATTAAATTCAAAAGCCACAATGCCGACTTAAGTACAAGAGGACTCACGCTTCTTACATTCTTTGAATTCGACCTTTCCTGTGAGACCTGTTTTAGATTCCGAAGCTTCACATCAAGTTTACTGTATCCCTTGGACCTTCTTATTGACGATGAAACACAGTAATTGCATCCGAATTAAATACAAAAAGCACAATGCCGACATAAGTTCAAGAAGACTGACTCTTCTTACTGTCTATGTTTTGAAGATTTCCTGTGAGACCAGATTTGATTCCGGTGCTTCACGTCAGGTTTACTGTATCCCTTGGACCTTCTTATTGACGTGAAACACAAAAATTACATCGGAATTAAATACAAACGCCACAATGCCGACATACGTACAAGGAGACTGACTCTTCTTACTGTCTATGATTTGAACCATTCCTGTTAGATCAGCCTCAGATTCGTAGGTTTTCTTTCAGGTTTACTGTATCGCTTGGACCTTCTTAGTGACGATGAATCACAGATATTGCATCGGAATGAAATACAAAAGGCACAATTCCGTCTTACGTACATGAAGACTGACTCTTCTTACTGTCTATGTTTTGAACGTTTCCTGTGAGTCCAGTTTTAGGTTCCGATGCTTTACTCCAGGTTTACTGTATATCTTGGACCTTCTCATTGACGATGAAGAACAAAAATTGCATTGGATTTAAATACTACATGAACAATGCTGACTTAAGTACAAGAAGACTGACTCTTCTTACTGTCTATGTTTTGAAGCTTTATTGTGAGACCAGTTTTGATTTCTGTGCTTCACTTCAGGTTTGCTGTATCCCTTGGACCTTCTTATTGACGATGAAACACAGAAATTACATCGGAATTAATTACCAAAGGCGCAATGACGGCTTAAGTACCAGAAGACTGACTCTTCTTACTGTCTATATTTTGAACCTTCCCTCTGAGACCAGTCTTAGATTCCGATGGTTTACTTCAGGTTTACTGTATCCCTTGGACCTTCTTATTGACGAAGAAACACAGAAATTGCATCGGAATTAAATGCAAAAGGCAAAATGCCGACTTCAGTACGAGAGGACAGACTCCTCTTACATTCTATGATTTGAACCTTTCCTGTGAGACCAGTTTTAGATTCCGATGCTTCATTTCAGGTTTACTGTATCCCTTGGACCTTCTTATTGACGATGAAACACAGAAATTGCATCGGAATTAAATACAAAAGGCACAATGCCGATTTAAGTACAAGAAGACTGACTCTTCTTACTGTCTATGCTTTGAACCTTTCCTGTGAGACCAGTTTTACATTCCGATGCTTTACTTCAGGTTTACTCTATCCCTTGGACCTTTTTATTCACTCATGAAACACAGAAATGGCAACGGAATTAAATACAAAAGACAAAATGCCGACTTAAGTACAAGAGGACTGACTCTTCTTACATTCTATGAATTGAACCTTTCCTGTGAGACCAGTTTTAGATTCCGAAGCTTCACTTCTGGTTTATTGTATCCCTTGGACCTTCTTATTGCCGATGAAACACAGTAATTGCAACCGAATTAAATACAAAAGGCACAATGCCGACTTAAGTACAAGAAGACTGACTCATCCTACTGTCAATGTTTTGAAACATTCCTGTGAGACAAGTTTTAGATTCCGATGCTTCACTTCAGGTTCACTGTTTCCCTTGGACCTTCTTATTGACGATGAAACACAGAAATTGCATCGGAATTAATTACAAAATGCACAATGCCGACTTAAGTTCAGGAAGACTGACTCTTCTTACCGTATATGTTTAGAAGCTATCCTGTGAGACCAGTTTTGATTCCGATGCTTCACGTCAGGTTTGCTGTATCCCTTGGACCATCTTATTGACGTGAAGCACAAAAACTACATCGGAATTAAATACAAACGCCACATTGCCGACTTAAGTACAAGGAGACTGGCTCTTCTTACTGTCTATGATTTGAACCTTTCCTGTGAGATCAGCCTCAGATTCCTAGGTTTCCTTTCAGGTTTACTGTATCCCTAGGACCTTCTTATTGACGATGAAACACAGTTATTGCATCGGAATGAAATACAAAAGGCACAATGCCGACTTAAGTACATGAAGACTGATTCTTCTTACTGTCTATGTTTTGAACGTCTCCTTTGAGACCAGCTTTAGATTCCGCTGCTTTACTTCAGGTTTACTGTATATCTTGGAGCTTCTTATTGACGATGAAACACAAAAATTGCATCGGAATTAATTACTAAATGAAAAATGCTGACTTAAGTACAAGAAGACTGACTCTTCTTACTGTCTATGTTTTGAAGCTTTCCTGTGAGACCAGTTTTGATTCCGGTGCTTCACTTCAGGTTTACTGTATCCCTTGGACCTTCTTATTGACGATGAAACACAGAAATTACATCGGATTTAAATACAAAAGACACAATGACGACTTAAGTACAAGAAGACTGACTCTTCTTACTGTCTATGATTTGAACCATTCCTGTGAGACCAGTTTCAGTTTCGTATGTTTCCTTTCAGGTTTACTGTATCCCTTGGATCTTCTTATTGACGATGAAACACAGATATTGCATCGGAATTAAATACAAAAGGCACAATGCCGACTTCAGTACATGAAGACTGACTCTTCTTGCTGTCAATATTTTGAACCTTTCTTGTGAGTCCAGTTTTAGATTCCGATGATTCACTGCAGGTTTACTGCATCCCTTGATCCTTCATGTTGACGATAATACACACAAATAGCATCGGAACTAAATACAAATGGCACAATGCCGACTTAAGTACAAGAAGACTGACTCCTCTTACTGTCTATGTTTTGAACCAATCCTGTGAGACCAGCTTTAATTCCGATGCTTCACTTCAAGTTTACTGTATCCCTTGGACTTTCTTATTGACGATGAAGCACAAAAATTGCGTCGGAATTAAATACAAAAGGCACAAGGCACAATGCCTACATAAAAACAAGAAGACTGACTCATCTTACTGTCTATGTTTTGAACCTTTCCTGTGAGACCAGTTTTAGATTCGGATCCTTTACTTCAGGTTTACTGTATGTCTTGGACCTTCTTATTGACGATGAAACACAGAAATTGCATCGGAATTAAATACAAAAGGCACAATGCCGACATATGTACAAGGAGACTGACTCTTCTTACTGTCTATGATTTGAACCTTTCCTGTGAGACCAGTTTTGGATTCCGATGCTTCACTATAGGTTTACTGTATATATTCGACCTTCTTGTTGACGATAAAACACAAAAATTGCATCGGAATTAAATACTACATGAACAATGCCGACTTAAGTACAAGAAGACTGACTCTTCTTATTGTCTATGCTTTGAAGCTTTCCTGTGAGACTAGTTTTGATTCCGGTGCTTCACTTCGAGGTTTACTGTATCCCTTGGACCTTCTTATTGACGATGAAACACAGAAATTGCATCGAAATTAAATACAAAAGGCACAATGCCGACTTAAGTACAAGAGGACTGACTCTTCTTACATTCCATGATTTGAACCTTTCCTGTGAGACCAGTTTTAGATTCGGATGCTTCACTTCAGGTTTACTGTATCCCTTGGACCTGCTTATTGGCGATGAAACACAGAAATTGCATCGGTATCAAATACTATATGAACAATGCCGACTTAAGTACAAGAAGACTGACTCTTCTTACTGTCTATGTTTTGAAGCTTTCCTGTGAGACTAGTTTTGATTCCGGTGTTTCACTTCAGGTTTACTGTATCCCTTGGACCATCTTATTGAAGATGAAACACAGAAAAAACATCGGAATTAAATACAAAAGGCACTATGCCGACTTAAGTACAAGAAGACTGACTCTTCTTATTGTCTATGTTTTGAACGTCTCCTGTGAGACCAGTTTTAATTTCCGATGCTTCACTTCAGGTTTACCGTATCTCTTGGACCTACTTATTGACGATGAAACACAGAAATTGCATCGGAATTTAATGCAAAAGGCACAATGCCGACTTTAGTACAAGAAGACTGACTCCTATTACATTCTATGATATGAACCTTTCCTGTGAGACCAGTTTTAGATTCCGGTGCTTCACATCACGTTTACCGTATCCCTTGGAAATTCATATTGACGATGAAACACAGAGATTGCATCGAATTAAATACAAAAGTCAAAATGCCGACTTAAGTACAAGAAGACTGGTTCTTTTTACTGTCTATAATTTGAACCTTTCCTGTGAGACCAGTTTTAGATTCCGATGCTTCACTTCAGGTTTACTGCATCCCTTGGACTTTCTTATTGACGGTGAAACTCAGAAATTGCGCCGGAATTAAATACAAAAGGCACAATGCCCACTTAAAAACAAGAAGACTGACTCTTCTTACTGTCTATGTTTTGAACCTTTCCTGTGAGACCAGTTTTTGATTCCTATGCTTTACTTCAGGTTTACTGTATCCCTTAGACCTCCTTATTGACGATGAAACACAGAAATTGCATCGGAATTAAATACAAAAGGCACAATGCCGACTTAAGTACAAGAGGAGTGACTCTTCTTACATTCCATGATTTGAACCTTTCCTGTGAGACCAGTTTTAGATTCCGATGCTTGACTTCAGGTTTACTGTTTCCCTTGGACCTTCTTATAGACGATGAAACAAAGAAATTGCACCGGAATTAAATACAAAAGGCACAATGCCGACATCAGTACATGAAGACTGACTCTTCTTCCTGTCTATGTTTTGAACCTTTCCTGTGTGACCAGTTTTAGCTTCCCATGCTTCACTTCAGGTTTACTGTATCCCTTGGACTTTCTTATTAACGGTGAAACACAGAAATTGCGTTATAATTAAATACAAAAGGCACAATGCCCACATAAAAACAAGAAGACTTACTCTTCTTACTGTCTATGTTTTGAACCTTTCCTGTGAGACCAGTTTTAGATTCCGATGTTTTACTTCAGGTTTACTGTATCCCTTGGACCTTCTTATTGACGATGAAACACAGAAATTGCATCGGAATTAAATACAAAAGGCACAATGCCGACTTAAGTACAAGAGGACTGACTCTTCTTACATTCCATGATTTGAACCTTTCCTGTGAGACCAGTTTTAGATTCCGATGCTTCACTTCAGGTTTACTGTATCCCTTGGACCTGCTTATTGACGATGAAACACAGAAATTGCATCGGAATTACATACAAAAGGCACAATGCCAACTTAAGGACAAGAAGACTGAGTCTTGTTACTGTCTATGTTTTGCAGCTTTCCTGTGAGACCAGTTTTGATTCCGATGCTACACTCCAGATTTACTGTATCCCTTGGACCCTCTTATTGACGATGAAACACAGAAATAACATCGGAATTAAATACAAAAGGCACATTGCCGACTTAAGTACAAGAAGACTGACTCTTGTTACTGTCTATGATTTTAACCTTTCCTGTGAGACCAGTTTTAGATTCCGATGCTTCATTTCAAGTTTACTGTATCCCTTGGACCATCTTATTGACGATGAAACACAGAAATTGCATCGGAATTAAACACAAACGGCACAATGCTGACATAAATACAAGAGGACTGACGCTTCTTACCGTCTATGCTTTGAACCTATCCTGTGAGACCTGTTTTACATTCAGATGCTTTACTTCAGGTTTACTGTATCCCTTGGACCTTCTTATTCACGATGAAACACAGAAATTGCATCGGAATTAAATACAAAAGGCACAATGCCGACTTAAGTACAAGAAAAATGACTGTTGTTACTGACTATGTTTTGAAGCTTACCTGTGAGACCAGTTTTGATTCCGATGCTTCACTTCAGGTTTACTGTATCCCTTGGACCTTCTTATTGGCGATGAAACACAGAAATTGAATTGGAATTAAATACAAAAGGCACTATGCCGTTTTCAGAACAAGAAGACTGACTCTTCTTGATGTCTATGTTTTGAACCATTACTGTGAGACCAATTTTAGATTCCGATGCTTCACTTCAGGTTTACTGTATCCCTCGGACCTTCTTATTGACGATGAATCACAGAAATTGCATCGGAATTAAATACAAAATTCAAAATTTCGACTTATGTATAAGTAGAGTGACTCTTCTTACTGTCTATGTTTTGAACCGTTCCTGTGAGACCAGTTCTGGATTCCGATGGTTCTCATCAGGTTTACTGAATCCCTTGGACCTTCTAATTGACGATGAAACACAGAAATTGCATCGGAATTAAATACAAAAGGCACAATGCGGACTTAAGTACAAGAAGACTGATTCTTCTTATTCTCTATATTTTGTACCTTCCCTCCGAGACCAGTCTTAGATACCGATGCTTCACTTCAGGTATACTGTATCCCTTGAACCTTCATATTGACGATGAAGCACAGAATTTGCATCGGAATTAAATACAAATGGCACAATGCCGACTTAAGTACAAGAAGACTGACTCTGCTTACAGCCAATGATTTGAACCTTTCCTGTGAGACCAGACATAGATTCCGAAGCTTCACTTCAGGTTTAGTGTATCCCTTGGACCTTCTTATTGACGATGAAACACTGAAATTACATCTGAATTAAATACAAAATGCACACTGCCGACTTAAGTACAAAAAGACTGACTCTGCTCACAGCCTATGATTTGAACCTTTCCTGTGAGACCAGTTTCAGTTTCCTATGCTTCATTTCAGGTTTACTGTATCCCTTGGACCTTCTTATTGACGATGAGACACAGATATTTCATCGGAATGAAATACAAAAGGCACAATGCCGACTAAGGTACATGAATAATGACTCTTCTTACTGTCTATGTTTTGAACTTTTCCGGTGAGACCAGTTTTAGATTACGATGTTTTACTTCAGGTTTACTGTATCCCTTGGACCTTCCTATTGACGATGCAACACAGAAATCGCATCGGAATTGAATACAAAAGGCACAATGCCGATTTAAGTCCAAAAAGATTGTCTATTATAACTGTCTATGTTTTGAACCTTTCCTGTGAGTCCACTTTTAGATTACGATGCTTCACTTCAGGTTTACTGTATCCGTTGGACATTCTTATTGACGATGAAACACAGAAATTGAATTGGAATTAAATACAAAAGGCACAACGCCGACTTAAGTACAAAAAGACTGACTCTTCTTGCTGTCTACGTTATGAACCTTTCCTGTGAGACCAGTTTTGTTTGCGATGCTTCACTTCAGGTTTACTGTATCCCTTGGACCTTCTTATTGAGGATGAAACACAGAAACTGCATCGGAATTAAATACAAAAGTCAAAATGCCGACTTAGGTACAAGAAGACTGACTCATCTTACTGTCTATAATTTGAACCTTTCCTGTGAGGCCAGTTTTAGATTCCGATGCTTCACTTCATGTTTACTGTATCCCTTGGACCTTCATATTGACGATGAAACACAGAGATTGCATCGGAATTAAATACAAAGCGCACAATGCCGACTTAAGTACAAGATGACTGGGTCTTCTTACTGTCTATGATTTGAACCTTTCCTGTGAGACCAGTTTTAGATTGCTATGCTTCATTTCAGGTTTGCTGTATAACTTGGACCTTCTTTTTGACGATGAAACACAGAAATTGTATCAGAATGAAATACAAAAGGCACAATGCCGACTTAAGTACAAATAGACAGACTCTTCTTACTGTCTATGTATTGAACATTTCCTGTGAGACCAGTTTTACATTCCGATGCTTCATTTCATGTTTACTGTATAACCTGGACCTTCTTAATGACGAAGAAACACAGAAATTACATCGGAATTAAATACAAAATGCATTATGCCGACTTATGTACAAGAAGACTGACTCTTCTTACTGTCTATGTTTTGAAGCTTTCCTGTGAGACCAGCTTTGATTCCGGTGCTTCACTTCATGTTTACTGTATCCCTTGGACCTTCGTATTGACGATGAAACACCGAAATTACATCGGAATTAAATACAAAAGGCACAATGCCGATTAAAGTACAAGAAGACTGACTCTTCTTACTGTCTATGATTTGAACCTTTCCTGTGAGACCAGTTTCAGATTCCTATGTTTCCTTTGAGGTTTACTGTATCCCATGGACCTTCTTATTGATGATGAAACACAGAAATTGCGTCGGAATGAAATACAAAAGGCACAATGCCACTTTATAAACAAGAAGACTGACTCTTCTTACTGTCAATGATTTGAACCTTTCCTGTGAGACCAGTTTTAGATTCCGATGCTTTACTTCCGGTTAACTGTATCCCTTGGACCTTCTTATTGACGATGAAACACACACATTGCATCGGAATTAAATACAAATGGCACAATGCCGACTTAAGTACAAGAGGAATGACTCTTCTTACATTCTATGATTTGAACCTTTCCTGTGAGACCAGTTTTAGATTCCGATGCTTTACGTCAGGTTTACTGTATCCCTTGGACCTTCCTATTGACGATGAAACACAGAAATCGCATCGGAATTGAATACAAAAGGCACAATGCCGATTTATGTCCAAAAAGATTGACTCTTCTTATTGTCTATGTTTTGAACCTTTACTGTGAGACCAGTTTTAGAGTCCGGTGCTTCACTTCAGGTTTACTGTATCCCTTGGACCTTCGTATTGACGATGAATTCCAGAAATTGCATCGGAATAAAATACAAAAGCCAAATGCCGATTTAAGTACAAGAAGACTGACTCTTCTTACGGTCTATATTTTGAACCTTTCCTGTGAGACCAGTTTTAGATTCCGATGTTTCATTACTGGTTTAATGTATGCCTTGGACCTTCTTATTGACGATGAAACACAGAAATTACCTCGGAATTAAATACAAAAGGCACAATGCCGACTTAAGTACAAGAAGACTGACTCTTCTTACTGTCTATGTTTTAAACCTTTCTTGTGAGACCAGTTATAATTGCGATGCTTCACCTCAGGTTTACTGTATCCCTTGGACCTTCGTATTGAGGATGAAACACTGAAACTGCATCGGAATGAAATACAAAAGTCAAAATGCAGACTTAGGTACAAGAAGACTGACTCTTCTTACTGTCTATGATTTGAACCTTTCCTGTGACGCCAGTTTTAGATTCTGATGCTTCACTTCATGTTTACTGTATCCCTTGGACGTTCATATTGACGATGAAAAACAGAAATTGCTTCGGAATTAAATACAAAAGGCACAATGTCGACTTAAGTACAAGATGACTGAGTCTTCTTACTGTCTATGATTTGAACTTTTCCTGTGAGACCAGTTTTAGATTGCTATGCTTCATTTCAGGTTTGCTGTATAACTTGGACCTTCTTATTGACGATGAAACACAGAAATTGCATCGGAATGAAATACAAAAGGCACAATGCCGACTTCAGTACAAGTAGACAGACTCTTCTTACTGCCTATGTATTGAACCTTTCCTGTGAGACCAGTTTTGGATTCCGATGCTTCATTTCAGGTTTACTGTATAACTTGGACCTTCTTAATGACGATGAAACACAGAAATTGGATCGGAATTAAATACAAAATGCATTATGCCGACTTATGTACAAGAAGGCCGACTCTTCTTACTGTCTATGTTTTGAAGCTTTCCTGTGAGACCAGTTTGATTCCGGTGCTTCACTTCAGGCTTACTGTATCACTTGGACCTTCGTATTGACGATGAAACACCGAAATTACGTCGGAATTAAATACAAAAGGCACAATGCCGATTAAAGTACAAGAATTCTGACTCTTCTTTCTGTCTATGATTTGAACCTTGCCTGTGAGACCAGTCTCAGATTCCTATGTTTCCTTTCAGGTTTACTGTATCCCTTGGACCTTCTAATTGATGACGAAACACAGATATTGCATCGGAATTAAATACAAAAGGCACAATGCGGACTTAAGTTCAAGAAGTCTGACTCTTCTTACTGTCTATGATATTAACCTTTCCTGTGAGACCAGTTTCAGATTCCTATGCTTCATTTCAGGTTTACTGTGTCCCTAGGACCTCCTTATTGACGATGAAACACAGAAATTGCATCGGAATTAAATACAAAAGGCATAATGCCGACATAAGTACGAGAAGACTGACACTTCTTACTGTCTATGTTTCGAAGCTTTCCTGTGAGACCAGTGTTGATTCCTATGCTTCACTTCAGGTTTTCTGTATCCCTTGGACCTTCTTATAGACGATGAAACACAGAAATTGCGTCGGTATTAAATACAAAAGGCACAATGCCGACTCAAAAACAAGAAGACAGAATCAACATACTGTCTATGCTTTGAACCTTTCTTGTGGGTTCAGTTTTAGCTTCCGTTGCTGTACTTCAGGTTTACTGTATCCCTTGGACCTTTTTATTGACGATGAAACACAGAAATTGCATCGGAATTAAATGCAAAAGGCACAATGCCGACTTAATTACATGAAGACTGACTCTTCTTACTGTCTATGTTTTGAACCTTTAGGGCGAGACCAATTTTAGATTCCGATGCTTTACTTCAGGTTTACTGTATCCCTTGGACCTTCTTATTGACGATGAAACACAGAAATTGCATCGGAATTAAATGCAAAAAGCACAATGCCGACTTAAGTACAAGGGGACTGACTCATCTTACATTCTATGATTTGAACCTTTCCTGTGTGAGACCAGTTTTAGATTCCGATGCTTCATTTCAGGTTTACCGTATGCCTTGGACCTGCTTATTGACGATGAAACACAGAAATTGCATCGGAATTAAATACAATAGGTACAATTCCGACTTAAGTACATGAAGACTGGCTCTTCTAACTGTCTATGATATTAACCTTTCCTATGAGACCAGTTTCAGATTCCTATGCTTTGTTTCAGGTTTACTGTATCCCTTGGACCTTCTTATTTACGATGAAACACAGATATTGCATCGGAATTAAATACAAAAGGCACAATGCCGACTTAATTACATGAAGACTGACCCTTCTTACTGTCTATGTTTTGAACCTTTAGGGCGAGACCAATTTTAGATTCCGATGCTTTACTTCAGGTTTACTGTATCCCTTGGACCTTCTTATTGACGATGAAACACAGAAATTGCATCGGAATTAAATGCAAAAAGCACAATGCCGACTTAAGTACAAGAGGACTGATTCTTCTTACATTCTATGATTTGTACCTTTCCTGTGAGACCAGTTTTAGATTCCGATGCTTCATTTCAAGTTTACTGTATCCCTTGGACCATCTTATTGACGATGAAACACAGAAATTGCATCGGAATTAAACACAAACGGCACAATGCCGACATAAATACAAGAGGACTAACTCTTCTTACCGTCTATGCTTTGAACCTATCCTGTGAGACCAGTTTTACATTCTGATGCTTTACTTCAGGTTTACTGTATCCCTTGGACCTTCTTATTCACGATGAAACACAGAAATGGCGTCGGAATTAAATACATTAGGCACAATGCCGACTCAAAAACAAGAAGACAGAATCAACATACTGTCTATGCTTTGAACCTTTCTTGTGGGATCAGTTTTAGCTTCCGATGCTTTACTTCAGGTTTACTGTATCCCTTGGACCTTTTTATTGACGATGAAACACAGAAATTGCATCGGAATTAAATACAAAAGGCACAATGCCGACTTAAGTACAAGAAGACTGACTCTTGTTACTGTCTATGTTTTGAAGCTTACCTGTGAGTCCAGTTTTGTTTCCGATGTTTCACTTCAGGTTTACTGTAACCCTTGGACCTTCTTATTGGCGATGAAACACAGAAATTGAATTTGAATTAAATACAAAAGTCACTATGCCGTTTTCAGAACAAGAAGACTGACTCTTCTTGATGTCTATCTTTTGAACCTTTACTGTGAGACCAATTTTAGATTCCGATGCTTCACTTCAGGTTTACTGTATCCCTCGGACTTTCTTATTGACGATGAATCACAGAAATTGCATCGGAATTAAATACAAAATTCAAAATGCCGACTTAAGTATAAGTAGAGTGACTCTTCTTACTGTCTATGTTTTGAACCGTTCCTGTGAGACCAGATTTGGATTCCGATGGTTCTCATCAGGTTTACTGAATCCCTTGGACCTTCTAATTGACGATGAAACACAGAAATTGCATCGGAATTAAATACAAAAGGCACAATGCGGACTTAAGTACAAGAAGACTGATTCTTCTTACTGTCTATATTTTGTACCTTCCCTCCGAGACCAGTCTTAGATACCGATGCTCCACTTCAGGTATACTGTATCCCTTGAACCTTCATATTGACGATGAAGCACAGAATTTGCATCGGAATTAAATACAAATGGCACAATGCCGACTTAAGTACAAGAGGACTGACTCTGCTTACAGCCTATGATTTGAACCTTTCCTGTGAGACCAGACTTAGATTCCGAAACTTCACTTCAGGTTTAGTGTATCCCTTGGACCTTCTTATTGACGATGAAACACTGAAATTACATCGGAATTAAATACAAAATGCACAATGCCGACTTAAGTACAAGAAGACTGACTCTGCTGACAGCCTATGATTTGAACCTTTCCTGTGAGACCAGTTTCAGTTTCCTACGCTTCATTTCAGGTTTACTGTATCCCTTGGACCTTCTTATTGACGATGAGACACAGATATTGCATCGGAATGAAATACAAAAGGCACAATGCCGACTAAGGTACATGAGAACTGACTCTTCTTACTGTCTATGTTTTGAACTTTTCCGGTGAGACCAGTTTTAGATTACGATGCTTTACTTCAGGTTTACTGTATCCCTTGGACCTTCCTATTGACGATGCAACACAGAAATCGCATCGGAATTGAATACAAAAGGCACAATGCCGATTTAAGTCCAAAAAGATTGACTATTATTACTGTCTATGTTTTGAACCTTTCCTGTGAGTCCACTTTTAGATTACGATGCTTCACTTCAGGTTTACTGTGTCCGTTGGACCTTCTTATTGACGATGAAACACAGAAATTGAATTGGAATTAAATACAAAAGGCACAATGCCGACTTAAGTACAAGAAGACTGACTCTTCTTGCTGTCTACGTTATGAACCTTTACTGTGAGAACAGATTTAGATTCCGATGCTTCACTTCAGGTTTACTGTATCCCTTGGACCTTCTTATTGACGATGAATCCCAGAAATTGCATCGGAATAAAAAACAAAAGTCAAAATGCCGACTTAAGTACAAGAAGACTGACTCTTCTTACAGTCTATATTTTGAACCTTTCCTGTGAGACCAGTTTTAGATTCCAATGCTTCATTACTGGTTTAATGTATGCCTTGGACCTTCTTGCTGATAATGAAACACAGAAATTACCTCGGAATTCAATACAAAAGGCACAATGCCGACTTAAGTACAAGAAGACTGACTCTTCTTACTGTCTATGTTTTAAACTTTTCCTGTGAGACCAGTTTTGATTGCGATGCTTCACTTCAGGTTTACTGTATCCCTTGGACCTTCTTATTGAGGATGAAACACAGAAACTGCATCGGAATGAAATACAAAAGTTAAAATGCCGACTTAGGTACAAGAAGACTGACTCATCTTACTGTCTATAATTTGAACCTTTCCTGTGAGGCCAGTTTTAGATTCCGATGCTTCACTTCATGTTTACTGTATCCCTTGGACCTTCATATTGACGATGAAACACAGAGATTGCATCGGATTTAAATACAAAAGGCACAATGCCGATTAAAGTACAAGAAGACTGACTCTTCTTACTGACTATGATTTGAACCTTTCCTGTGAGACCAGTTTCAGATTCCTATGTTTCCTTTGAGGTTTACTGTATCCTATGGACCTTCTTATTGATGATGAAACACAGAAATTGCGTCGGAATGAAATACAAAAGGCACAATGCCAACTTATAAACAAGAAGACTGACTCTTCTTACTGTCTATGATTTGAACCTTTCCTGTGAGACCAGTTGTAGATTCCAATGCTTTACTTCCGGTTAACTGTATCCCTTGGACCTTCTTATTGACGATGAAACACACACATTGCATCGGAATTAAATACAAATGGCACAATGCCGACTTAAGTACAAGAGGAATGACTCTTCTTACATTCTATGATTTGAACCCTTCCTGTGAGACCAGTTTTAGATTCCGATGCTTTACTTCAGGTTTACTGTATCCCTTGGACCTTCCTATTGACGATGAAACACAGAAATCGCATCGGAATTGAATACAAAAGGCACAATGCCGATTTAAGTCCAAAAAGATTGACTCTTCTTACTGTCTATGTTTTGAACCTTTACTGTGAGACCAGTTTTAGAGTCCGATGCTTCACTTCAGGTTTACTGTATCCCTTGGACCTTCGTATTGACGATGAATCCCAGAAACTGCATCGGAATAAAATACAATAGCCAAATGTCGACTTAAGTTCAAGAAGACTGACTCTTCTTACTGTCTATGTTTTAAACCTTTCTTGTGAGACCAGTTATGATTGCGATGCTTCACTTCAGGTTTACTGTATCCCTTGGACCTTCGTATTGAGGATGAAACACTGGAACTGCATCGGAATGAAATACAAAAGTCAAAATGCAGACTTAGGTACAAGAAGACTGACTCTTCTTACTGTCTATGATTTGAACCTTTCCTGTGACGCCAGTTTTAGATTCCGATGCTTCACTTCATGTTTACTGTATCCCTTGGACATTCATATTGACGATGAAACACAGAAATTGCTTCGGAATTAAATACAAAAGGCACAATGTCGACTTAAGTACAAGATGACTGAGTCTTCTTACTGTCTATGATTTGAACCTTTCCTGTGAGACCAGTTTTAGATTGCTATGCTTCATTTCAGGTTTGCTGTATAACTTGGACCTTCTTATTGACGATGAAACATAGAAATTGCATCGGAATGAAATACAAAAGGCACAATGCCGACTTAAGTACAAGTAGACAGACTCTTCTTACTGTCTATGTATTGAACCTTTCCTGTGAGACCAGTTTTAGATTCCGATGCTTCATTTCAGGTTTACTGTATAACTTGGACCTTCTTAATGACGATGAAACACAGAAATTGCATCGGAATTAAATACAAAATGCATTATGCCGACTTATGTACAAGAAGACTGACTCTTCTTACTGTCTATGATTTGAACCTTTCCTGTGAGACCAGTCTCAGATTCCTATGTTTCCTTTCAGGTTTACTGTATCCCATGGACCTTCTTATTGATGATGAAACACAGAAATTGCGTCGGAATGAAATATAAAAGGCACAATGCCAACTTAACAACAAGAAGACTGACTCTTCTTACTGTCTATGATTTGAACCTTTCCTGTGAGACCAGTTTTAGATTCCGATGCTTTACTTCCGGTTTACTGTATCCCTTGGACCTTCTCATTGACGATGAAACACAGACTTTGCATCGGAATTAAATACAAATTGCACAATGCCAACTTAAGTACAAGAGGACTGCCTCATCTAACATTCTATGATTTGAACTTTTCCCGTGAGACTACTTTTAGATTCCGATGCTTCACTTCAGGTTTACTGTATCCCTTGGACCTTGTTATTGACGATGAAACACAGATATTGCATCGGAATTAAATACAAAAGGCACAATGCCGATTTAAGTACAAGACGGACGGGTGGTAGGGACAGAGCATCGAGTGACATTATACTGAGTGCACTATCCGAAAATTACGTCGAGCAATTAAACAGAGAACCGACTCGTGGAGATAACATATTGGACCTACTGATAACAAAGAGACCCGAACTTTTCGAATCTGTATGTACAGAACAGGGAATCAGTGATCATAAGGCCGTTGCAGCATCCCTGAATATTCAAGTTAATAGGAATATAAAAAAAGGGAGGAAGGTTTATCTGTTTAGCAAGAGTAATAGAAGGCAGATTTCAGACTACCTAACAGATCAAAACGAAAATTTCTGTTCCGACACTGACAATGTTGAGTGTTTATGGAAATAGTTCAAGGCAATCGTAAAATGCGTTTTAGACAGGTACGTGCCGAGTAAAACGGTGAGGGACGGGAAAAACCCACCGTGGTACAACAACAAAGTTAGGAAACTACTGCGAAAGCAAAGAGAGCTCCACTCCAAGTTTAAACGCAGCCAAAACCTCTCAGACAAACAGAAGCTAAACGATGTCAAAGTTAGCGTAAGGAGGGCTATGCGTGAAGCGTTCATTGAATTCGAAAGTAAAATTCTATGTACCGACTTGACAGAAAATCCTAGGAAGTTCTGGTCTTACGTCAAATCAGTAAGTGGCTCGAAACAGCATATCCAGACACTACGGGATGATGATGGCATTGAAACAGAGGATGACACGCGTAAAGCTGAAATACTAAACACCTTTTTCCAAAGCTGTTTCACAGAGGAAGACCGCACTGCAGTTCCTTCTCTAAATCCTCGCACAAACGAAAAAATGGCTGACATCGAAATAAGTGTCCAAGGAATAGAAAAGCAACTGGAATCACTCAATAGAGGAAAGTCCACTGGACCTGACGGGATACCAATTCGATTCTACACAGAGTACGCGAAAGAACTTGCCCCCCTTCTAACAGCCGTGTACCGCAAGTCTCTAGAGGAACGGAGGGTTCCAAATGATTGGAAAAGAGCACAGATAGTCCCAGTCTTCAAGAAGGGTCGTCGAGCAGATGCGCAAAACTATAGACCTATATCTCTTACGTCGATCTCTTGTAGAATTTTAGAACATGTTTTTTGCTCGCGTATCATGTCATTTCTGGAAACCCAGAATCTACTATGTAGGAATCAACATGGATTCCGGAAACAGCGATCGTGTGAGACCCAACTCGCCTTATTTGTTCATGAGACCCAGAAAATATTAGATACAGGCTCCCAGGTAGATGCTATTTTTCTTGACTTCCGGAAGGCGTTCGATACAGTTCCGCACTGTCGCCTGATAAGCAAAGTAAGAGCCTACGGAATATCAGACCAGCTGTGTGGCTGGATTGAGAAGTTTTTGGCAAACAGAACACAGCATGTTGTTATCAATGGAGAGTCGTCTACAGACATTAAAGTAACCTCTGGCGTGCCACAGGGGAGTGTTATGGGACCATTGCTTTTCACAATATATATAAATGACTTAGTAGATAGTGACAGAAGTTCCATGCGGCTTTTCGCGGATGATGCTGTAGTATACAGAGAAGTTGCTGCATTAGAAAATTGTAGCGAAATACAGGAAGATCTGCAGCGGATAGGCACTTGGTGCAGGGAGTGGCAACTGACCCTTAACATAGACAAATGTAATGTATTGCGAATAAATAGAAAGAAGGATCCTTTATTGTATGAGTATATGATAGCGGAACAAACACTGGTAGCAGTTACTTCTGTAAAATACCTGGGAGTATGCGTACGGAACGATTTGAAGTGGAATGATCATATAAAACTAATTGTTGGTAAGGCGGGTACCAGGTTGAGATTCATTGGGAGAGTGCTTAGAAAATGTAGTCCATCAACAAAGGAGGTGGCTTACAAAACACTCGTTCGACCTGTACTTGAGTATTGCTCATCAGTGTGGGATCCGTACCAGGTCGGGTTGACGGAGGAGATAGAGAACATCCAAAGAAGAGCGGCGCGTTTCGTCACTGGGTTATTTGGTAACCATGATAGCGTTACGGAGATGTTTAATAAACTCAAGTGACAGACTCTGCAAGAGAGGCGCTCTGCATCGCGGTGAAGCTTGCTCGCCAGGTTCCGAGAGGGTGCGTTTCTGGATGAGGTATCGAATATATTGCTTCCCCCTACTTATACTTCCCGAGGAGATCACGAATGTAAAATTAGAGAGATTAGAGCGCGCACGGAGGCTTTCAGACAGTCGTTCTTCCCGCGAACCATACGCGACTGGAACAGGAAAGGGAGGTAATGACAGTGGCACGTAAAGTGCCCTCCGCCACACCGTTGGGTGGCTTGCGGAGTATCAATGTAGATGTAGATGTAGATGTAGATGACTGACTCTTCTAACTGTCTACGTTGTGAACCTTTCCTGTGAGACCAGTTTTAGTTTCCGATGCTTCACTTCGGGTTTACTGTATCCCTTGGACCGTCTTATTGACGATGAAACACAGAATTAGTATCGGAATGAAATACAAAAGGCACAAAGCCGACTTAAGTACAAAAAGACTGAGTCTTCTTACTGTCTATGATTTGAACCTTTCCTGTGAGACAAGTTTTAGATTCCGATGCTTCATTTCAGGTTTACTGTATTCCTTGGACCTTCTTATTGACGATGAAACACACATATTGCATTGCTATTGAATACAAAAGGCACAATGCCGTCTTAAGTACAAGAAGGCTGAATCTTCTTCTGTCTATGTTGTGAACCTTTCCTGTGAGACCAGTTTAGTTTCCGATGCCTCACTTCGGGTTTACTGTATCCCTTGGACCTTCTTATTCACGATGAAACACAGAATTAGCATCGGAATTAAATACAAAAGGCACAAAGCCGACTTAAGTACAAGAAGACCGACTCTTCTTACTGTCTATGCTTTGATCCTTTCCTGTGAGACCAGTTTTAGATTCCTATGGTTCTCTTCAGGTTTACTGTATCCCTCGGACCTTCTAATTGACGATGAAACACAGAAATTGCATCGGAATTAAATACAAAGGGCACAATGCCGACTTAAGTACAAGAAGACTGACTCTTCTTACGGTCTATGGTTTGAAGCTTTCCTGTGTGACCAGTTTTAGATTCCGATGTTTTACTTCAGGTTTACTGTATGCCTTGGACCTTCTTATTGACGATGAAAGACAGAAAGTGCATCGGAATCGAATACAAAAGGCACAATGCCGACTTAAGTACAAGAGGACTGACTATTCTTACATTCTATCATTTGAACCTTTCCTGTGAGACCAGTTTTAGATTCCGATGCTTCACTTCAGGTTTACTGTATCCCTTGGACCTAGTTATTGACGATGAGACACAGAAACTGCGTCGGAATTAATTACAAAAGTCACAATGCCGACTTAAGTACAAGAAGACTGACTCTTCTTACTGTCTATGTTTTGAACCTTTCCTGTGAGACCAGTCGTAGTTTCCGATACTTCACTTCAGGTATACTGTATCCCTTGGACCTTCTTATTGACGATGTAACACAGAAATTGCATTGGAATTAAATACAAATGGCACAATGCCGGCTAATATACGAGAAGACTGACTCATCTTACTGTCTATCATTTGAACCTTTCCTGTGAGACCAGTTTTATATTCCGATGCTTCACGTCAGGTTTACTGTATCCTTGGACCTTCATATTGACCATGAAACACAGAAATTGCATCGGAATTAAATACAAAAAGCATAATGAAGACTTAGGTACAAGATGACTGAGTCCACTTACTGTCTATGATTTGAACCTTTCCTGTGAGACTAGTTTAGGTACCTGTGCTTCATTTCCTGTTTACTGTATCCCTTGGTCCTTCTTATTGACGATGAAACACAGAAATTGCATCGTAAATATATACAAAAGGCACAATGCCGACTTAAGTACAAGATGACTGAGTCTTCTTACTGTCTATGATTTGAACCTTTCCTGTGAGACCATTTTTGGATTGCTATGCTTCATTTCAGGTTTGCTGTATAACTTGGACCTTCTTGTTGACGATGAAACACAGAAATTGCATCGGAATGAAATACAAAAGGCACAATGCCGACTTAAGTACAAGTAGACAGACTCTTCATACTGTCTATGTATTGAACCTTTCCTGTGAGACCAGTTTTAGATTCCGATGCTTTACTTCAGGTTTACTGTATCTCTTGGACCTTCGTATTGACGATGAAACATAGAAATTGCATCTATCTATGATTTCACCCTTTCCTGTGAGACGAGTTTTAGATTACTATGGTTCACTTCAGGTTTACTGTATCCCTTGGACCTTCTAATTGACGGTGAAACACAGAAAATGCATCGGAGTTAAATACAAAAGGCACAATGCCGACATAAGTACAAGATGACTGACTCTTCTTACTGTCTATGTTTTGAACCTTCCCTGTGAGACCAGTTTTAGGTTCCTATGCTTCATTTCCGGTTTACTGTATCCTTGGACCTTCTTATTGACGATGAAACACAGAAATTGCATCGGAATTGATTACGAAAAGCACAATGCCGACTTGAGTTCAAGAAGACTGACTCCTCTTACTGTTTATGTTTTAAACCTTTCTTGTGAGACTAGTTTTGATTCCGATGCTTCACTGCAGGTTTACTGTATCCCGCAGACTTACTTATTGACGATGAAATACAGAAATTGCATCGGAATTAAATACAAAAGGCACAATGCCGACTTAAGTACAAGAAGACCGACTCTTCTTACTGTCTATGTTTTGAACCTTTTCTGTGAGACCAGTTTTGGATTCCGATGCTTTACGTCGGGTTTACTGTATTCCTTGAACCTTCTTATTGACGATGAAACACAGATTAAGCATCGGAATTAAATACAAAAGTCACAAAGCCGACTTAAGTCCAAGAAGACTGACTCTTCTTACTGTCTATGATTTGAACCTTTCCTGTGAGACCAGTTTTAGATTCCGATGCTTCACTTCAGGTTTACTGTATCCCTTGGACCTTCTTATTGACGATAAAACACCGATATTACATCGGAATTAAATACAAAAGGCACAATGGCGGCTTAAGTGCAAGACGACAGACTCTTCTTACTGTCTATGATTTGAACCTTTCCTGTGAGACCAGTCTTAGTTTCCGATGCTTCACATCTGGTTTACTGTATCCCTTGGAACTTCTTATTGACGATGAATCACAGAAATTGCATCGGAATTAAATACAAAAGGCACAATGCCGACTTAAGTACAAGAAGACTGACTCTTCTTACTTTCTATGTTTTGAATCTTTACTGTGAAACCAGTTTTAGATTCCGATGCTTCACTTCAGTTTTACTGTATCTTTTGGGCATTCGTATTGACGATGAAACACAGAAATTGCATCAGAATTAAATATAAAACGCATAATGCCGTCTTAAGTACAAGAAGACTGACTCTTTTTACTGTCTATGCTTTGAACCTTTCCTGTGAGACCAGTTTTAGGTTCCGATGCTTCATTTCAGGTTTACTGTGTTCCTTGGACCTTCTTATTGACGATAAAACACAGAAATTGCATCGGCATTAAATACAATATGCACAATGCCGACTTAAGTACAAGAAGACGGACACTTCTTACTGTCTATGTTTTGAAGCCTTCCTGTGAGACCAGATTTGATTCCGGTGCTTCACATCAGGTTTACTGAATCCCTTGAACCTTGTTATTGTCGATGAAACACCGATGTTACATCGGAATTAAATACAAAAGGCACAATGCCGACTTAAGTACAAGAAGACAGACTCTTCTTACTGTCTATGTTGTGAACCTTTCCTGTGAGACCAGTTTTAGTTTCCGATGCTTCCCTTCGGGTTTACTGTATCCCTTGGACCTTCTTATTGACGATGAAACACAGAAATTGCATCGGAATTAAATACAAAAGGCACAATGTTGACTTAAGTACAAGAAGACTGACTCTTCTTACTGTCTATGTTTTGAACCTTTATTGTGAGACCAGTTTTAGATTCCAATGCTTCACTTCAGGTTTACTGTATCCCTGATACTTACTTATTGACGATGAAACACAGAAATTGCATTGGCATTAAATACAAAAGGCACAATGCCCACGTAAGTACAAGAAGACTGATTCTTCTTACTGTCGATGCTTTGAATCTTTACTGTGTGACCAGTTTTACATTGCGATGCTTCACTTCAGGTTTACTGTATCCCTTGGACCTTCTAATTGACGATGAAACACAGAAATTGTATCGGAATTGAATACAAAATCAAAATGCCGACTTAAGTACAAGAAGTCCGACTCTTCTTACGGTTTATATTTTGAACCGTTCCTCGGAGACCAGTTTTAGATTCCGATGCTTCACATCAGGTTTACTGTAGCCCACAGACTTACTTATTGACGATGAAACACAGAAATTGCATCGGAATTAAATACAAAAGGCACATTGCCGACTTAAAGACAAGAAGACCGACTCTTCTTACCGTCTATGTTTTGAACCTTTCCGTGTGACCAGTTTTAATTCCGATGCTTTACATCAGGATTACTGTATGCCTTGGACCTTCTTATTGACGATGAAACACAGAAATTGCATCGGAATTAAATACAAAAGGCGCAATGCCTACTTACATAGAAGAGGAGTGACTCTTCTTACATTTTATAATTTGAACCTTTCCTGTGAGACCAGTTTTAGATTCCGATGCTTCACTTCAGGTTTACTGTATCCCATGGACCTTCTTATTGACGACGAAACATAGAAATTGCGTCGGAATTAATTACAAAAGGCACAGTGCCGACTTAAGTAGAGAAGACTGACTCCTTTTCCTGTCTATGTTTTAAATCTTTCCTGAGAGACCAGTTTTGATTCCGATGCTTCACTTCAGGTTTACAGTATCCCTCAGACTTACTTATTGACGATGTAACATAGAAATTGCATCGGAATTAAATACAAAAGGCACATTGCCAACTTAAGTACAAGGAGACTCTTCCTTGTATATATATCTTGTATCTTTCCTGTGAGACCAGTTATAGATTCCGATGCTTCACTTCAGGTTTGCTGTTTCCCTTGGACCTTCGTATTGACGATGAAACACAGAAATTGCATCGGATTTACATACAAAATTCGAAATGCCGATTTAAGTACAAGAAGACTGACACTTCTTACTGTCTATAATTTCAACCTTTCCTGTGAGACCAGTTTTAGATTCCGATGCTTCACTTCAGGTTTACTATATCCCTTGGACCTTCTAATTGACGATGAGGCACAGAAATTGCATCGGAATTAAATACAAAAGCCACAATGCCGACTTAAGTACGATAAGACTGACTCCTCATACAGTCTATGTTTTAAACCTTTCCTGTGAGACCGGTTTTGATTCCGATGCTTCACTTTAGTTTTACTGTATCCAACAGACTTACCTATTGACGATGAAACACAAAAATTGACTCGGAATTAAATACAAAAGGCACAATGCCGACTTAAAGACAAGAAAACCGACTCTACTTACTGTCTATGTTTTGAACCATTCCTGTGTGACCAGTTTTAGATTCCAATGCCTTACTTCAGGCTTTCTGTATGCCTTGACCTTCTTATTGACGATGAAACACAGAAAGTGCATCGGAATCGAATACAAAAGGCACAATGCCGACTGAAGTACAAGAAGACTACTCTTCTTACTGTCTATGTTTTAAACCTATACTGTGAGACCAGTTTTGATTCCGATGCTTCACTTCTGGTTTACTGTATCCCTCATACTTTCTTATTGGCGATGTAATACAGAAATTGCATGGGAATTAAACAATAAGGCATAATGCAGTCTGAAGTACAAGATGACTGACTCTTCTTTTTGTCTATACCTTGTACCTTTCCTGTGAGACCGGTTTTAAATTCCGATGCTTCACTTCAGGTTTACTGTATTCTTTGGACCTTCATATTGACGATGAAACACAGAAATTGCATCGGAATTAAATAAAAATGCACAATGCCGACGTAAGTACAAGATGACTGAGTCTTCTTACTGTCTATGATCTGAACCTTTCCTGTGAAACCAGTTTTAAATTCCTATGCTTCATTTCAGGTTTACTGTATCCCTTGGACCTTCTTATTGACGATGAAAGACAGAAATTGCATTGGAATTAAATACATTAGGCACAATGCCGACTTAAGTACAAGAAGACTGACTTTTATTACTGTCTGTGTTTTGAAGGTTTCCTGTGAAACATGTTTTGATTCCGATGCTTCACTTCAGATTTACTGTATCCCTTGGACCTTCTTATTGACGATGAAACACAGAAATTACATCGGAATTAAAAATAAAAGGCACAATGCCGACTTAAGTACAAGAAGGCTGACTCTTCTTACTGTCTATGTTTTGAACCTTTCCGGTGAGACCAGTTTTAGATTCCGATGCTGTACATCATGTTTACTGTATCCCTTGGACCTTCTTATTGACGATGAGACACAGAAATTGCATTGGAATTAAATGCACAAGGCACAATGCCGACTTAAGTACAAGAGGACTGACTCTTCTGACATTCTATGATTTGAACCTTTCCTGTGAGACCAGTTTTAAATTCCGATGCTTCATTTCAGGTTTACTGTATCCCTTGGAACTTCTTATTGACGATGAAACACAGAAATTCCATCGGAATTAAATACAAAAGGTACAATGGCGACTTAAGTACAAGAGGACTGCATCTTCTTACATTCTATGATTTGAACCTTTATTGTGAGACCAGTTTTAATTTCCGATGCTTCACATCAGGTTTACTGTATCCCTTGGACCTTCTTATTGACGATGAATCACAGAAATTGCATTGGAATTAAATACAAAATGCACAATGCCAACTTAAGTCCAAGCAGAGTGACTATTCTCACTGCTTATGTTTTTAACCTTTCCTGTGAGACCATTTTTAGATTACGATGCTTCACTTCAGGTTTACTGTGTCCCTTGGACCTTCTTACTGACGATGAAACACAGAAACTGAATCGGAATTAAATACAAAAGGCACAATGCCGATTTAAGTACAAGACGACTGACTCTTCTTGCAGTCTAAGATTTGAACATTTACTGTGAGACAAGTTTTAGATTCCGATGTTTCACTTCAGGTTTACTGTATCCCTAGGACCTTCTTATTGACGATGAAACACTGAAATTGCATCGGAATTAAATACAAAAGTCAAAATGCCGACTTAAGTACAAGAAGGCTGCCTCTTCTTACTGTCTATGTTTTGAACCTTTCCTGTGAGACCAGTTTTAGATTCCGATGGTTCACTTCAGTTTTACTGTATGCCTCAGATTTTCTTATTGAGGATGAAACACAGAAACTCCATCGGAATTAAATATAAAAGGCACAATGCCGACTTAAAGACAAGAAGACCAATTCTTCTTCCTGTCAATGTTTGAAACTTTCCTGTGAGACCAGTTTTTGATTCCGATGTTTTACTTCAGGTTTACTTTACCCCTTGGACCCCCTTATTGACGATGAAACACAGAAATTGCATCGAAGTTAAATACAAACGGCATAATGCCGACTTAAGTACAAGAAGACTGAATCTTCTTTCTGTCTATGATTTGAACCTTTCCTGTGAGAGCAGTTTTAGATTGTTATGCTTCAATTCAGGTTTACTGTATCCCATGAACCTTCTTACGGACGATGAAACACAAAAATTGCATCGTAATTAAATACAAAAGGCACAATGCCGACTTTAGTGCTAGAAGACTGACTCTTCTTACTGTCTATGTTTTGAACCATTCCTGTCAGACCAGTTTGGATTCCAATGCTTCACTTCAGGTTTACAGCATCCCTTGGACCTTCTAATTGACGATGAAGCACAGAAATTGCGTCGGAATGAAATACAAACGGCACAATGCCGAATCAAAAATAAGAAGACTGACTCTCCTTACTGTCTATGTTTTGAACCTTTCCTGTGAGACGAGTTTTAGATTCCGACGCTTCATTTCAGGTTTTCTGTATCCCTTGGACCTTCGTATTGACGATGAAACACAGAAATTGCATCGGATTTAAATACAAAAGGCACAATACCGACTTAAGTACAAGAAGACTGACACTCCTTACTGTCTATGATTTGAACCATTCCTATGAGACCAGTTTGGATTCCGATGCTTCACTTCAGGTTTACTCTATCCCTTGGACATTCTTATTGACGATGAAACACAGATATTGCGTCGGAATGAAATACAAATGGCACATTGCCGACTTATGTACAAGAGGACCGACTCTTCTTACAATCTATGATTTGAACCTTTCCTGTAAGACCAGTTTTAGATTCCGATGCTTCACTTCAGGTTTACTGTATCCCTTGGACCTTCTTATTGACGATGAGACACAGAAATTGCATTGGAATTAAGTACAAAAGGGACAATGCCGACTAAGGTACAAGAAGACTGACTCCTCTTACTGTCTATGTTTTGAACCAACACTGTGAGACCAGTTTTAGATTCCGATGCTTCACTTCAGGTTTACAGTATCCCTTGGACCTTCTTATTGACAATGAAACACAGATATTGCATCGGAATTAAATTCCAAAACCAAAATGCCGACTTAAGAACAAGAGGACCGGCTCTTCGTACTGTCTATGCTTTGAACCTCTACTGTGAGACCAGTTTTTGATTCCGATGGTTCACTTCATCGTCACTGTATCCCTTGGACCTTCTAATTGACGATGAAACCTAGAAATTGCATCGGAATTAAATACAAAAGGCACAATGCCGACATAAGTACAAGAAGACTGACTCTTCTTACGGTCTATATTTCGAACCTTTCCTCTGAGACCAGTTTTAGATTCCGATGCTTCACTTCAGGTATACTGTATCGCTTGGCCCTTCATATTGACGATGTAACACAGAATTTGCATCGGCATTAAATACAAAAGGCACAATGCCGAGTTAAGTTCAAGAAGACTGACTCTTCTTACTGTTAATGTTTTGAATACTTACTGTGAGACCAGTTTTAGATTCCGATGCTTCACTTCAGGTTTACTGTATCCCTTGGACCTTCTTATTGACGATGAAACATAGAAATTGCATCGGAATTAAATACAAAAGGCACAATGCCGTCTTAAGTACAAGATGACTGTCTCCTCTTACTGTCTATGCTTTGAACCTTTCCTGTGAGACCAGTTTTAGTTTCCGATGCTTCACTTCAGGTTTACTGTATCCCTTTGCCCTTCATACTGACGATGTAACACGGAAATTGCATCGGCATCAAACACAAAAAGCACAATGCCGACTTAAGTACAAGATGACTGACTCTTCTTACTGTCTATGTTTTGAACCTTCTCTGTGAGACCAGTTTTAGATAGCTATGCTTCATTTCAGTGTTACCGTATACCTTGGACCTTCTTATTGACGATGAAACACAAAAATTGCATCGGAATTAAGTACAAAAGGCACAATGCCGACTTAAGTACAAGATGACTGTCTCTTCTTACTGTCTATGCTTTGAACCTTTCCGGTGAGACCAGTTTTAGATTCCGATGCTGTAATTCAGGTTTACTCTATCCCTTGGACCTTCTTATTGACGATGAAACACAGAAATTGAATCGGAATTACATGCAAAAGGCATGATGCCGACTTAAGTACAAGAGGACTGTCTCTTCTTACATTCTATGATTTGAATCTTTCCTGTGAGACTAGTTTTAGATTCCGATGCTTCATGTCAGGTTTACTGTATCCCTTGGACCTTCTTATTGACGATGAAACACAGAAATTGCAAAGGAATTAAATACAAAAAGCACAATGCCGACTTAAGTACAAAATGACTCACTCTTCTTACTGTCTAAGTTTCGAACCTTTCCGGTCAGACCAGTTTTAGATTCCGATGCTGTACTTCAGGTTTACTGTATCCCTTGGACCTTCTTATTGACGATGAACGACAGAAATTACATCGGAATTAAAAACAAAAGGCACAATGTCGACTTAAGTACAAGATGACTAACTCTTCTTACTGTCTAAGTTTTGAACCTTTCCGGTGAGACCAGTTTTAGATTCCGATGCTGTACTTCAGGTTTACTGTATCCCTTGGTTCTTCATATTGACGATGAAACACAGAAATTGCAATCGGAAATAAATACAAAAGGCATAATGCCGATTTAAGTACAAGAAGACTGACTCTTCTTACTGTCTATGACTTGAACCTCTCCTGTGAGAGCAGTTTTAGACTCCTATGCTTCAATTCACGTTTACTGTATCCCATGGACCTTCTTACTGACGATGAAACACAGAAATTGAATCGTAATTAAATACAAAAGGCAGAATGCCGACTTACGTACAAGAAGACTGACTCTTCTTACTGTCTATGTCTTGAAGCATTCCTGTGAGACGAGTTTGGATTCCAATGCTTCACTTCAGGTTTACGGCATCCCTTGGACCTTCTTAGTGATGATGAAACACAGAAATTGCGTCGGAATGAAGTACAAACGGCACAATGCCGAATTAAAAACAAGAAGACCGACTCTTCTTACTGACTATGCTTTGAACCTTTCCTGTGAGACCAGTTTTGGATTCCGATGCTTTAGTTAAGGTTTACTGTATGCCTTGGACCTTCTTATTGACGATGAATGCAGAAATTGCATAGGAATTAAATACAAAAGGCACAATGCCGACTTAAGTACAAGAAGACTGACTCTTCCAACTGTCAATATTTTGAACGTTTCCTGTGAGACCAGTTATAGGTTTCGATGCTTCACTTCAGGTTTACTGTATCCCTAGGAATTTCTTAGTGACGATGAAACACAGAAATTGCATCGGAATTAAATACAAAAGTCAAAATGCCGACTTAAGTACAAGAAGGCTGCCTCTTCTTACTGTCTTAGTTTTGAACCTTTCCTGTGTGACCAGTTTTAGATTCCGATGGTTGACTTCAGGTTTACTGTATCCCTCAGACTTTCTTATTGACGATGAAACACAGAAACTGCATCGGAATTAAATATAAAAGGCACAATGCCGACCTATAAACAAGAAGAGCGATTCTTCTTCCTGTCTATGTTTGAAACTTTCCTGTGAGACCAGTTTTTGATTCCGATGCTTTACTTCAGGTTTACTGTATCCCTTGGGCCTTCTTATTGACGATGAAACACAGAAATTGCATCGGAATTAAATACATAAGGCCGAATGCCGGCATAAGTAAAAGAGGACTGACTCTTCTTACATTCTACGATTTGAGCCTTTCCTGTGAGACCAGTTCTGATTCCGATGCTTCACATGAGGTTTACTGTATCCCTTGGATCTTCATATTGACGATGAAACACAGAAATAGCATCGAAATTAAATACAAAAGGCATAATGCCGACTTAAGTACAAGAAGACTGACTCTTCTTACTGTCTATGATTTGAACCTTTCCTGTGAGAGCAGTTTTAGATTCCTATGCTTCAATTCAGGTTTACTGTATCCCACTGACCTTCTTACTGACGATGAAACACAGAAATTGAATCGTAATTAAATACAAAAGGCACAATGCCGACTTAAGTACAAGGAGTCTGACTCTTCTTACTGTCTATGTTTTGAACCATTCCTGTGAGACCAGTTTGGATTCCGATGCTTCACTTCAGGTTTAGTGTGTCCATTGGACCTTCAATAAGACGATGAAACACAGTAATTGCATCGTAATTATATACAAAAGGCACAATGTCGACTTAGGTACAAGAACACTGACTCTTCTTAAGGTCTATGCTTTGAACCTTTCCTGTGAGACCAGTTTTAGATTCCGATGCTTCATTTCAGGTTTAATGTATTCCTTGGACCTTCTTATTGACGATGAAACACAGAAATTGCAGCGGAATTAAATACAAAAGGCACAATGCCGACTGAAGTACAAGAAGGCTACTGTTCTTACTGTCTATGATTTAAACCTATACTGTGAGACAACTTTTGTTTCCGAAGCTTCACTTCAGGTTTACTGTATCCCTCAGACTTTCTAATTGACGATGAAATACAGAAATTGCATCGGAATTAAATACAAAAGGCACAATGCCGACTTATAGACAAGAAGACCGATTCTTCTTCCTGTCTATGTTTGAAACTTTCCTGTGAGACCAGTTTTAGATTCCGATGCTTCCCTTAAGGTTTACTGTATCCCTTGGACCTTCTTATTGACGATGAAACACAAACATTGCATCCGAATTTAATACAAAAGGCACAATACCGACATAAGTACAAGAGGAGTGACACTCTAATTTTCTATGATTTGAATCTCTCCTGTGAGTCCAGTTTAGATTCCGATGCTTCACTTCAGGTTTACTGTATCCCTTGGACCATCTTACTGACGATGAAACACAGAAATTGCATTGGAATTAAATACAAAAGGCACAATGCCGAATAAGGTACAAGAAGACTGACTCCTCTTACTGCCTATGATTTGAACCTTTACTGTGAGGCCAGTTTTAGATTCCGATGCTTCACTTCAGATTTACTGTATCCCTTGGACCTTCTTTTTGACGATGAAACACAGATATTGCATCGGAAGTAAATTCAAAAGTCAAAATGCCGACGTAAGTACAAGAAGACCGACTCATCTTAGTGTCTATGCTTTGAACCTTTCCTGTGAGACCAGTTTTAGATTCCGATGGTTCACTTCATCGTTACTGTATCCCTTGGACCTTCTAATTGACCATGAAACACAGAAATTGCATCGGAATTAAATACAAAAGGCACAATGCCGACTTATAGACAAGAAGACCGATTCTTCTTCCTGTCTATGTTTGAAACTTTCCTGTGAGACCAGTTTTAGATTCCGATGCTTCCCTTAAGGGTTACTGTATCCCTTGGACCTTCTTATTGACGATGAAACACAGAATTTGCATCGGCATTAAATACAAAGGGCACAATACCGACTTAAGTACAAGAAGACTGACTCTTCTTACTCTCTATGTTTTGAACCTTCTCTGTGAGACTACTTTTAGATTCCTATGCTTCATTTCAGTGTTACTGTATCCCTTGGACCTTCTTAGTGACGATGAAACACAGAAATTGCATCGGAATTAAATACAAAAGGCACAATGCCGACTTAAGTCCAAGAAGTATGACTCTTCTCACTGTCTATATTTTGAACCTTTCCTGTGAGACCAGTTTTGATTCCGATGCTTCACTTCAGGTTTATTGTATCCCTGAGACTTTCTTATTGACGATGAAACACACAAATTGCATGGGTATTAAATACAAAAGGCTCAATGCCGACTTAAGTACAAAAAGACTGACTGTTCTTACTGTCTATGTGTTGAATTTTTACTGTGAGACCAGTTTTAGATTCCGATGCTTCACTTCAGGTTTACTATATCCCTTGGACCTTCTTATTGACGATGAAACACAGAAATTGCATCCGAATTAAATACAAAAGGCACAATGCCGACTTAAGTACAAGATGACTAACTCTTCTAACTGTCTATGCTTTGTACCTTTCCTGTGAGACCAGTTTTAGTTTCCGATGCTTCACATCAGGTTTACTGTATCCCTTGGACCTTCTTATTGACGATGAAACACAGAAATTGCATTGGAATTAAATACAAAAGCACAACTCCGATTTAAAAACAAGAAGACTGGCTCTTCCTGCTGTCTATGGTTTGAACCTTTATAGTGAGACGAGTTTTAGATTCCGATGCTTTACTTTAGGTTTACTGTATCCCTTGGACCTCCTAATTGACGATGAAACACAGAAATTGTATCGGAATTAAATACAAAATCAAAATGCCGACTTTAGTACAAGATGACTGTCTCTTCTTACTGTCTATGCTTTGAACCTTTCCTGTGAGACCAGTTTTAGTTTCCGATGCTTCACTTCAGGTTTACTGTACCTCTTGGACCTTCTTATTGACGATGAAACACAGAAATTGCAAAGGAATTAAATACAAAAGGCACAATGCCGAAATAAGTAGAATGTGACTCACTTTTCTTACTGTCTATGTTTTGAAGGTTTTCTGTGAGACCAGTTTTGATTCCTATGCTTCACGTCAGGTTTACTGTATCCCTTGGACCTTCTTATTGACGATGAAACATAGAAATTGCAAAGGAATTAAATACAAAAAGCACAATGCCGACTTAAGTACAAGATGACTGTCTCTTCTTACTGTCTATGCTTTGAACCTTTCCGGTGAGACCAGATTTAGATTCCGATGCTGTACTTCAGGTTTACTCTATCCCTTGGACCTTCTTATTGACGATGAAACACAGAAATTGCATCGGAATTAAATGCAAAAGGCACAATGCCGACTTAAGTACAAGAGGACTGTCTCTTCTTACATTCTATGATTTGAATCTTTCCTGTGAGACTAGTTTTAGATTCAGATGCTTCATGTCAGGTTTACTGTATCCCTTGGACCTTCTTATTGACGATGAAACACAGAAATTGCAAAGGAATTAAATACAAAAAGCACAATGCCGACTTAAGTACAAGATGACTCACTCTTCTTACTGTCTAAGTTTTGAACCTTTCCGGTCAGACGAGTTTTAGATTCCGATGCTGTACTTCAGGTTTACTGTATCCCTTGGACCTTCTTATTGACGATGAACGACAGAAATTACATCGGAATTAAAAACAAAAGGCACAATGTCGACTTAAGTACAAGATGACTAACTCTTCTTACTGTCTAAGTTTTGAACCTTTCCGGTGAGACCAGTTTTAGATTCCGATGCTGTACTTCAGGTTTACTGTATCCCTTGGACCTTCTTAGTGATGATGAAACACAGAAATTGCGTCGGAATGAAGTACAAACGGCACAATGCCGAATTAAAAACAAGAAGACAGACTCTTCTTACTGACTATGCCTTGAACCTTTCCTGTGAGACCAGTTTTGGATTCCGATGCTTTAGTTAAGGTTTACTGTATGCCTTGGACCTTCTTATTGACGATGAATGCAGAAATTGCATAGGAATTAAATACAAAAGGCACAATGCCGACTTAAGTACAAGAAGACTGACTCTTCCAACTGTCAATATTTTGAACCTTTCCTGTGAGACCAGTTATAGGTTTCGATGCTTCACTTCAGGTTTACTGTATCCCTAGGAATTTCTTATTGACGATGAAACACAGAAATTGCATCGGAATTAAATACAAAAGACAAAATGCCGACTTAAGTACAAGAAGGCTGCCTCTTCTTACTGTCTTAGTTTTGAACCTTTCCTGTGTGACCAGTTTTAGATTCCGATGGTTGACTTCAGGTTTACTGTATCCCTCAGACTTTCTTATTGACGATGAAACACAGAAACTGCATCGGAATTAAATATAAAAGGCACAATGCCGAACTATAAACAGGAAGACCGATTCTTCTTCCTGTCTATGTTTGAAACTTTCCTGTGAGACCAGTTTTTGATTCCGATGCTTTACTTCAGGTTTACTATATCCCTTGGGCATTCTTATTGACGATGAAACACAGAAATTGCATCGGAATTAAATACATAAGGCCGAATGCCGGATTAAGTACAAGAGGACTGACTCTTCTTACATTATACGATTTGAGCCTTTCCTGTGAGACCAGTTCTGATTCCGATGCTTCACATGAGGTTTACTGTATCCCTTGGATCTTCATATTGACGATGAAACACAGAAATTGCATCGAAATTAAATACAAAAGGCATAATGCCGACTTAAGTACAAGAAGACTGACTCTTCTTACTGTCTATGATTTGAACCTTTCCTGTCAGAGCAGTTTTAGATTCCTATGCTTCAATTCAGGTTTACTGTATCCCATTGACCTTCTTACTGACGATGAAACACAGAAATTGAATCGTAATTAAATACAAAAGGCACAATGCCGACTTAAGTACAAGGAGTCTGACTCTTCTTACTGTCTATGTTTTGAACCATTCCTGTGAGACCAGTTTGGATTCCGATGCTTCACTTCAGGTTTAGTGTGTCCATTGGACCTTCAATAAGACGATGAAACACAGTAATTGCATCGTAATTATATACAAAAGGCACAATGTCGATTTAGGTACAAGAAGACTGACTCTTCTTAAGATCTATGTTTTGAACCTTTCCTGTGAGACCAGTTTTAGATACCGATGCTTCATTTCAGGTTTAATGTATTCCTTGGACCTTCTTCTTGACGATGAAACACAGAAATTGCAGCGGAATTAAATACAAAAGGCACAATGCCGACTGAAGTACAAGAAGACTACTGTTCTTACTGTCTATGATTTAAACCTATACTGTGAGACAACTTTTGTTTCCGATGCTTCACTTCAGGTTTACTGTATCCCTCAGACTTTCTAATTGACGATGAAATACAGAAATTGCATCGGAATTAAATACAAAAGGCACAATGCCGACTTATAGACAAGAAGACCGATTCTTCTTCCTGTCTATGTTTGAAACTTTCCTGTGAGACCAGTTTTAGATTCCGATGCTTCCCTTAAGGTTTACTGTATCCCTTGGACCTTCTTATTGACGATGAAACACAGAAATTGCATCCGAATTTAATACAAAATGCACAATACCGACATAAGTACAAGAGGAGTGACACTCTAATTTTCTATGATTTGAATCTCTCCTGTGAGTCCAGTTTAGATTCCGATGCTTCACTTCAGGTTTACTGTATCCCTTGGACCATCTTATTGACGATGAAACACAGAAATTGCATTGGAATTAAATACAAAAGGCGCAATGCCTCCTAAGGTACAAGAAGACTGACTCCTCTTACTGCCTATGATTTGAACCTTTACTGTGAGGCCAGTTTTAGATTCCGATGCTTCACTTCAGGTTTACTGTATCCCTTGGACCTTCTTTTTGACGATGAAACACAGATATTGCATCGGAAGTAAATTCAAAAGTCAAAATGCCGACTTAAGTACAAGAAGACCGACTCATCTTAGTGTCTATGCTTTGAACCTTTCCTGTGAGACCAGTTTTAGATTCCGATGGTTCACTTCATCGTTACTGTATCCCTTGGACCTTCTAATTGACCATGAAACACAGAAATTGCATCGGAATTAAATACAAAAGGCACAATGCCGACTTATAGACAAGAAGACCGATTCTTCTTCCTGTCTATGTTTGAAACTTTCCTGTGAGACCAGTTTTAGATTCCGATGCTTCCCTTAAGGGTTACTGTATCCCTTGGACCTTCTTATTGACGATGAAACACAGAATTTGCATCGGCATTAAATACAAAGGGCACAATACCGACTTAAGTACAAGAAGACTGACTCTTCTTACTCTCTATGTTTTGAACCTTCTCTGTGAGACTACTTTTAGATTCCTATGCTTCATTTCAGTGTTACTGTATCCCTTGGACCTTCTTAGTGACGATGAAACACAGAAATTGCATCGGAATTAAATACAAAAGGCACAATGCCGACTTAAGTCCAAGAAGTATGACTCTTCTCACTGTCTATATTTTGAACCTTTCCTGTGAGACCAGTTTTGATTCCGATGCTTCACTTCAGGTTTATTGTATCCCTGAGACTTTCTTATTGACGATGAAACACACAAATTGCATGGGAATTAAATACAAAAGGCTCAATGCCGACTTAAGAACAAAAAGACTGACTGTTCTTACTGTCTATGTATTGAATTTTTACTGTGAGACCAGTTTAAGATTCCGGTGCTTCACTTCAGGTTTACTATATCCCTTGGACCTTCTTATTGACGATGAAACACAGAAATTGCATCCGAATTAAATACAAAAGGCACAATGCCGACTTAAGTACAAGATGACTAACTCTTCTAACTGTCTATGCTTTGTACCTTTCCTGTGAGACCAGTTTTAGTTTCCGATGCTTCACATCAGGTTTACTGTATCCCTTGGACCTTCTTATTGACGATGAAACACAGAAATTGCATTGGAATTAAATACAAAAGCACAACTCCGATTTAAAAACAAGAAGACTGGCTCTTCCTGCTGTCTATGGTTTGAACCTTTATAGTGAGACGAGTTTTAGATTCCGATGCTTTACTTTAGGTTTACTGTATCCCTTGGACCTCCTAATTGACGATGAAACACAGAAATTGTATCGGAATTAAATACAAAATCAAAATGCCGACTTTAGTACAAGATGACTGTCTCTTCTTACTGTCTATGCTTTGAACCTTTCCTGTGAGACCAGTTTTAGTTTCCGATGCTTCACTTCAGGTTTACTGTATCTCTTGGACCTTCTTATTGACGATGAAACACAGAAATTGCAAAGGAATTAAATACAAAAGGCACAATGCCGAAATAAGTACAATGTGACTCACTTTTCTTACTGTCTATGTTTTGAAGGTTTTCTGTGAGACCAGTTTTGATTCCGATGCTTCACGTCAGGTTTACTGTATCCCTTGGACCTTCTTATTGACGATGAAACATAGAAATTGCAAAGGAATTAAATACAAAAGGCACAATGCCGACTTAAGTACAAGATGACTGTCTCTTCTTACTGTCTATGCTTTGAACCTTTCCGGTGAGACCAGTTTTAGATTCCGATGCTGTACTTCAAGTTTACTCTATCCCTTGGACCTTCTTATTGACGATGAAACACAGAAATTGCATCGGAATTAAGTGCAAAAGGCACAATGCCGACTTAAGTACAAGAGGACTGTCTCTTCTTACATTCTATGATTTGAATCTTTCCTGTGAGACTAGTTTTAGATTCAGATGCTTCATGTCAGGTTTACTGTATCCCTTGGACCTTCTTATTGACGATGAAACACAGAAATTGCAAAGGAATTAAATACAAAAAGCACAATGCCGACTTAAGTACAAGATGACTCACTCTTCTTACTGTCTAAGTTTTGAACCTTTCCGGTCAGACCAGTTTTAGATTCCGATGCTGTACTTCAGGTTTACTGTATCCCTTGGACCTTCTTATTGACGATGAACGACAGAAATTACATCGGAATTAAAAACGAAAGGCACAATGTCGACTTAAGTACAAGATGACTAACTCTTCTTACTGTCTAAGTTTTGAACCTTTCCGGTGAGACCAGTTTTAGATTCCGATGCTGTACTTCAGGTTTACTGTATCCCTTGGTTCTTCATATTGACGATGAAACACAGAAATTGCAATCGGAAATAAATACAAAAGGCATAATGCCGATTTAAGTACAAGAAGACTGACTCTTCTTACTGTCTATGACTTGGACCTCTCCTGTGAGAGCAGTTTTAGACTCCTATGTTTCAATTCAGGTTTACTGTATCCCATGGACCTTCTTACTGACGATGAAACACAGAAATAGAATCGTAATTAAATACAAAAGGCAGAATGCCGACTTACGTACAAGAAGACTGACTCTTCTTACTGTCTATGTCTTGAACCATTCCTGTGAGACGAGTTTGGATTCCGATGCTTCACTTCAGGTTTACTGCATCCCTTGGACCTTCTTAGTGATGATGAAACACAGAAATTGCGTCGGAATGAAGTACAAACGGCACAATGCCGAATTAAAAACAAGAAGACCGACTCTTCTTACTGACTATGCTTTGAACCTTTCCTGTGAGACCAGTTTTGGATTCCGATGCTTTAGTTAAGGTTTACTGTATGCCTTGGACCTTCTTATTGACGATGAATGCAGAAATTGCATAGGAATTAAATACAAAAGGCACAATGCCGACTTAAGTACAAGAAGACTGACTCTTCCAACTGTCAATGTTTTGAACCTTTCCTGTGAGACCAGTTATAGTTTTCGATGCTTCACTTCAGGTTTACTGTATCCCTAGGAATTTCTTATTGACGATGAAACACAGAAATTGCATCGGAATTAAACACAAAAGTCAAAATGCCGACTTAAGTACAAGAAGGCTGCCTCTTCTTACTGTCTTAGTTTTGAACCTTTCCTGTGTGACCAGTTTTAGATTCCGATGGTTGACTTCAGGTTTACTGTATCCCTCAGACTTTCTTATTGACGATGAAACACAGAAACTGCATCGGAATTAAATATAAAAGGCACAATGCCGACCTATAAACAGGAAGACCGATTCTTCTTCCTGTCTATGTTTGAAACTTTCCTGTGAGACCAGTTTTTGATTCCGATGCTTTACTTCAGGTTTACTATATCCCTTGGGCATTCTTATTGACGATGAAACACAGAAATTGCATCGGAATTAAATACATAAGGCCGAATGCCGGATTAAGTACAAGAGGACTGACTCTTCTTACATTATACGATTTGAGCCTTTCCTGTGAGACCAGTTCTGATTCCGATGCTTCACATGAGGTTTACTGTATCCCTTGGATCTTCATATTGACGATGAAACACAGAAATTCCATCGAAATTAAATACAAAAGGCATAATGCCGACTTAAGTACAAGAAGACTGACTCTTCTTACTGTCTATGATTTGAACCTTTCCTGTGAGAGCAGTTTTAGATTCCTATGCTTCAGTTCAGGTTTACTGTATCCCATTGACCTTCTTACTGACGATGAAACACAGAAATTGAATCGTAATTAAATACAAAAGGCACAATGCCGACTTAAGTACAAGGAGTCTGACTCTTCTTACTGTCTATGTTTTGAACCATTCCTGTGAGACCAGTTTGGATTCCGATGCTTCACTTCAGGTTTAGTGTGTCCATTGGACCTTCAATAAGACGATGAAACACAGTAATTGCATCGTAATTATATACAAAAGGCACAATGTCGATTTAGGTACAAGAAGACTGACTCTTCTTAAGATCTATGTTTTGAACCTTTCCTGTGAGACCAGTTTTAGATTCCGATGCTTCATTTCAGGTTTAATGTATTCCTTGGACCTTCTTATTGACGATGAAACACAGAAATTGCAGCGGAATTAAATACAAAAGGCACAATGCCGACTGAAGTACAAGAAGACTACTGTTCTTACTGTCTATGATTTAAACCTATACTGTGAGACAACTTTTGTTTCCGATGCTTCACTTCAGGTTTACTGTATCCCTCAGACTTTCTAATTGACGATGAAATACAGAAATTGCATCGGAATTAAATACAAAAGGCACAATGCCGACTTATAGACAAGAAGACCGATTCTTCTTCCTGTCTATGTTTGAAACTTTCCTGTGAGACCAGTTTTAGATTCCGATGCTTCCCTTAAGGTTTACTGTATCCCTTGGACCTTCTTATTGACGATGAAATACAGAAATTGCATCCGAATTTAATACAAAATGCACAATACCGACATAAGTACAAGAGGAGTGACACTCTAATTTTCTATGATTTGAATCTCTCCTGTGAGTCCAGTTTAGATTCCGATGCTTCACTTCAGGTTTACTGTATCCCTTGGACCATCTTATTGACGATGAAACACAGAAATTGCATTGGAATTAAATATAAAAGGCGCAATGCCGCCTAAGGTACAAGAAGACTGACTCCTCTTACTGCCTATGATTTGAACCTTTACTGTGAGGCCAGTTTTAGATTCCGATGCTTCACTTCAGGTTTACTGTATCCCTTGGACCTTCTTTTTGACGATGAAACACAGATATTGCATCGGAAGTAAATTCAAAAGTCAAAATGCCGACTTAAGTACAAGAAGACCGACTCATCTTAGTGTCTATGCTTTGAACCTTTCCTGTGACACCAGTTTTAGATTCCGATGGTTCACTTCATCGTTACTGTATCCCTTGGACCTTCTAATTGACCATGAAACACAGAAATTGCATCGGAATTAAATACAAAAGGCACAATGCCGACTTAAGTCCAAGAAGTCTGACTCTTCTCACTGTCTATATTTTGAACCTTTCCTGTGAGACCAGTTTTGATTCCGATGCTTCACTTCAGGTTTATTGTATCCCTGAGACTTTCTTATTGACGATGAAACACACAAATTGCCTGGGAATTAAATATAAAAGGCACAATGCCGACTTAAGTACAAGAAGACTAACTCTCCTAACTGTCTATGATTTGAACCTCTCCTGTGAGCCCAGTTTTAGTTTCCGATGCTTCACTTCAGTGTTACTGTTTCCCCTGGAACTTCTTATTGACGATGACACACAGAAATTGCATCCGAATTAAATACAAAAGGCACAATGCCGACTTAAGTACAAAAAGACTGACTGTTCTTACTGTCTATGTTTTGAATTTTTACTGTGAGACCAGTTTTAGATTCCGATGCTTCACTTCAGGTTTACTATATCCCTTGGACCTTCTTATTGACGATGAAACACAGAAATTGCATCCGAATTAAATACAAAAGGCACAATGCCGACTCAAGTACAAGATGACTAACTCTTCTAACTGTCTATGCTTTGTACCTTTCCTGTGAGACCAGTTTTAGTTTCCGATGCTTCACATCAGTTTTACTGTATCCCTTGGACCTTCTTATTGACGATGAAACACAGAAATTGCATTGGAATTAAATACAAAAGCACAATGCCGATTTAAAAACAAGAAGACTGGCTCTTCCTGCTGTCTATGGTTTGAACCTTTATAGTGAGACGAGTTTTAGATTCCGATGCTTCACTTTAGGTTTACTGTATCCCTTGGACCTCCTAATTGACGATGAAACACAGAAATTGTATCGGAATTAAATACAAAATTAAAATGCCGACTTTAGTACAAGATGACTGTCTCTTCTTACTGTCTATGCTTTGAACCTTTCCTGTGAGACCAGTTTTAGTTTCCGATGCTTCACTTCAGGTTTACTGTATCTCTTGGACCTTCTTATTGACGATGAAACACAGAAATTGCAAAGGAATTAAATACAAAAGGCACAATGCCGACATAAGTACAATGTGACTCACTTTTCTTACTGTCTATGTTTTGAAGGTTTTCTGTGAGACCAGTTTTGATTCCGATGCTTCACTTCAGGTTTACTGTATCCCTTGGACCTTCTTATTGACGATGAAACACAGAAATTGCAAAGGAATTAAATACAAAAGGCACAATGCCGACTTAAGTACAAGATGACTGTCTCTTCTTACTGTCTATGCTTTGAACCTTTCCGGTGAGACCAGTTTTAGATTCCGATGCTGTACTTCAGGTTTACTCTATCCCTTGGACCTTCTTCTTGACGATGAAACACAGAAATTGCATCGGAATTAAATGCAAAAGGCACAATGCCGACTTAAGTACAAGAGGACTGTCTCTTCTTACATTCTATGATTTGAATCTTTCCTGTGTGACCAGTTTTAGATTCAGATGCTTCATGTCAGGTTTACTGTATCCCTTGGACCTTCTTATTGACGATGAAACACAGAAATTGCAAAGGAATTAAATACAAAAAGCACAATGCCGACTTAAGTACAAGATGACTCACTCTTCTTACTGTCTAAGTTTTGAACCTTTCCGGTCAGACCAGTTTTAGATTCCGATGCTGTACTTCAGGTTTACTGTATCCCTTGGACCTTCTTATTGACGATGAACGACAGAAATTACATCGGAATTAAAAACAAAAAGCACAATGTCGACTTAAGTACAAGATGACTAACTCTTCTTACTGTCTAAGTTTTGAACCTTTCCGGTGAGACCAGTTTTAGATTCCGATGCTGTACTTCAGGTTTACTGTATCCCTTGGTTCTTCATATTGACGATGAAACACAGAAATTGCAATCGGAAATAAATACAAAAGGCATAATGCCGATTTAAGTACAAGAAGACCAACTCTTCTTACTGTCTATGACTTGAACCTCTCCTGTGAGAGCAGTTTTTGACTCCTATGCTTCAATTCAGGTTTACTGTATCCCATGGACCTTTTTACTGACGATGAAACACAGAAATTGAATCGTAATTAAATACAAAAGGCAGAATGCCGACTTACGTACAAGAAGACTGATTCTTCTTACTGTCTATGTCTTGAACCATTCCTGTGAGACGAGTTTGGATTCCGATGCTTCACTTCAGGTTTGCTGCATCCCTTGGACCTTCTTAGTGATGATGAAACACAGAAATTGCGTCGGAATGAAGTACAAACGGCACAATGCCGAATTAAAAACAAGAAGACCGACTCTTCTTACTGACTATGCTTTAAACCTTTCCTGTGAGACCAGTTTTGGATTCCGATGCTTTAGTTAAGGTTTACTGTATGCCTTGGACCTTCTTATTGACGATGAATGCAGAAATTGCATAGGAATTAAATACAAAAGGCACAATGCCGACTTAAGTACAAGAAGACTGACTCTTCCAACTGTCAATATTTTGAACCTTTCCTGTGAGACCAGTTATAGGTTTCGATGCTTCACTTCAGGTTTACTGTATCCCTAGGAATTTCTTATTGACGATGAAACACAGAAATTGCATCGGAATTAAATACAAAAGTCAAAATGCCGACTTAAGTACAAGAAGGCTGCCTCTTCTTACTGTCTTAGTTTTGAACCTTTCCTGTGTGACCAGTTTTAGATTCCGATGCTTCCCTTAAGGTATACTGTATCCCTTGGACCTTCTTATTGACGATGAAACACAGAAATTGCATCCGAGTTTAATACAAAAGGCACAATACCGACATAAGTACAAGAGGAGTGACACTCTAATTTTCTATGATTTGAATCTCTCCTGTGAGTCCAGTTTAGATTCCGATGCTTCACTTCAGGTTTACTGTATCCCTTGGACCATCTTATTGACGATGAAACACAGAAATTGCATTGGAATTAAATACAAATGGCACAATGCCGCCTAAGGTACAAGAAGACTGACTCCTCTTACTGCCTATGATTTGAACCTTTACTGTGAGGCCAGTTTTAGATTCCGATGCTTCACTTCAGGTTTACTGTATCCCTTGGACCTTCTTTTTGACGATGAAACACAGATATTGCATCGGAAGTAAATTCAAAAGTCAAAATGCCGACTTAAGTACAAGCAGACCGACTCAACTTAGTGTCTAAGCTTTGAACCTTTCCTGTGAGACCAGTTTTAGATTCCGATGGTTTACTTCATCGTTACTGTATCCCTTGGACCTTCTAATTGACCTTGAAACACAGAAATTGCATCGGAATTAAATACAAAAGGCACAATGCCGACTTATAGACAAGAAGACCGATTCTTCTTCCTGTCTATGTTTGAAACTTTCCTGTGAGACCAGTTTTAGATTCCGATGCTTCCCTTAAGGTTTACTGTATCCCTTGGACCTTCTTATTGACGATGAAACACAGAATTTGCATCGGCATTAAATACAAAGGGCACAATACCGACTTAAGTACAAGAAGACTGACTCTTCTTACTCTCTATGTTTTGAACCTTCTCTGTGAGACTACTTTTAGATTCCTATGCTTCATTTCAGTGTTACTGTATCCCTTGGACCTTCTTAGTGACGATGAAACACAGAAATTGCATCGGAATTAAATACAAAACGCACAATGCCGACTTAAGTCCAAGAAGTCTGACTCTTCTCACTGTCAATATTTTAAACCTTTCCTGTGAGACCAGTTTTGATTCCGATGCTTCACTTCAGGTTTATTGTATCCCTGAGATTTTCTTATTGACGATGAAACACAGAAATTGCATCCGAATTAAATACAAAAGGCACAATGCCGACTTAAGTACAAGATGACTAACTCTTCTAACTGTCTATGCTTTGTACCTTTCCTGTGAGACCAGTTTTAGTTTCCGATGCTTCACATCAGGTTTACTGTATCCCTTGGACCTTCTTATTGACGATGAAACACAGAAATTGCATTGGAATTAAATACAAAAGCACAATGCCGATTTAAAAACAAGAAGACTGGCTCTTCCTGCTGTCTATGGTTTGAACCTTTATAGTGAGACTAGTTTTAGATTCCGATGCTTTACTTTAGGTTTACTGTATCCCTTGGACCTCCTAATTGACGATGAAACACAGAAATTAAAGCGGAATGAAATACAAAAGGCACAATCCCGACTGAAGTACAAGAAGACTGACTCTTCTTAGTGTCTATGGTTTGAAACTTCTCTGTGAGACCAGTTTTAGATTCCTATGCTTCATTTCCGTGTTACTGTATCCCTTTGGACCTTCATATTGACGATAAAACACAGAAAATGCATTGGAATTAAATAAAAAAGGCACAATGCCGACTAGAGTACAAGAAAACTGACTCTTCTTACTGTCTATGTTTTGAACCTTTGCTGTGAGACCAGTTTGGATTCCGAAGCTTCATTTCAGGTTTACTGTATCCCTTGGACCCTCTTATTGACGATGAGACACAGAAATTGCATTGGAATTATATACAAAATGCACAATGCCGATCTAAAAACAACAAGACTGACTCTTCCTTCTGTCTATGGTTTGAACCTTTCCAGTAAGACCAGTTTTAGATTCCGATGCTTTACTTCAGGTTTTCTGTATCCCTTGGACCTCCGTATAGACGGTGAAACACAGAAATTGCATCGGAATTAAATACAAAAGGCACAATGCCGACTTAAGTCCAAGAAGTCTGACTCTTGTTACTGGCTATGTCTTGAACCTTTCCTGTGAGACATGTTTTAGGTTCCGATGCTTCACTTCAGGTTTACTGTATCCCTTGGACCTTATTATTGACGATGAAACACAGAAATTGCATTGGAATTAAATACAAAATTCACAATGCCGACTTAAGTACAAGAAGACTGAGTCTTCTTACTGTCTGTGTTTTGAACCTTTACTGTGAGACCAGTTTTAGATTCCGATGCTTCACTTCAGGTTTACTGTATTCCTTGGACCTTCATATTGACGATGCAACACAGATATTGCATCGGAATTATATTCAAAAGTCAAAATGCCGACTTAAGTACAAGAAGACCGACTCTCCTTACTGTCTACCCTTTGAACCGTTCCTGTGAGACCAGTTTTAGATTCAGATGGTTCACTTCATGTTTACTGTATCCCTTGGACCTTCTTATTGACGATGTAACACAGAAATTGCATTTGAATGAAATACAAAAGGCACAATGCCGATTTAAAAACAAGAAGACTGACTCTTCTAACTGTCTATGTTTTGAACCTCTCTTGTGAGACCAGTTTTAGTTTCCGATGCTTCACTTCAGGTTTACTGTATCCCTTGGACCTTCTTATTGACGATGACACACAGAAATTGCATTGGAATAAAATACAAAAGGCACAATGCCGACTTAAGTAAAAGAAGACTGACCTCTCTTACTGTCTATGCTTTGAATCTTTACTGTGAGTCCAGTTTTAGATTCCGATGCTTTACTTTAGTTTTACTGTATGTTTTGGACCTTCGTATTGACGATGAAAGACAGAAATTGCATCGGAATTAAATGCAAAAGGCACAATGCCGACTTAAGTAAAAGAGGACTGTCTCTTCTTACATTCTAGGACTCGAACCTTTCCTGTGAGACCAGTTTTAGATTCCGATGCTTCACTTCAGGTTTACTGTATCCCTTGGACCTTCTTATTGACGATGAAACACAGAAATTGCATCGTAATTAAATACAAACGGCGCAATGCTGACTTAAGTACAAGAAGACTGACACTTCTTACTGTCTACGCTTTGAACCTTTTCTGTGAGACCAGATTTAGTTTCCGATGCTTCACTTCAGGTTTACTGTATCCCTTGGACCTTCTTACTGACGATAAAATACAGAAATTGCATCGGAATTAAATTCAAAAGGCATAATGCCGACTTAAGTACAAGAAGACTGACTCTTCTTACTGTCTATGATTTGAACCTTTCCTGTGAGTGCAGTTTTAGATTCCTATGTTTCAATTCAGGTTTATTGTATTCCTTGGACCTACTTATTGACCATGAAACACAGAAATTGCATCGGAATTAAATACAAAGGGCACAATGCCGACTTAAGTACAAGAAGACTGACTCTTCTTACTGTATATGTTTTGAACCATTCCTGTCAGACCAGTTTGGATTCCGATGCTTCGCTTTAGGTTTACTGTATCCTTTGGACCTTCATATTGACGATGAAACACGGAAATTGCGGCGGAATGAAATACAAAAGGCACAATGCCGATTTAAGTACAAGTGGACTGACTCTTCTTTCATTCTGTGATTTGAACCTTTCCAGTGAGAACAATTTTTGATTCCGATGCTTCACTTCAGGTTTACTGTATCCCTTGGACCTTCTTATAGACGATTCAACACAGAAATTGCATCGGAATAAAATTCAAATGTCACAATGCCGACTTAAGTATAAGTAGACTGACACTTCTTACTGTCTATGTTTAAACCTTCCCTGTGAGACCAGTTTCAGATCCCTATGCTTCATTTCAGTGTTACTGTATCCCTTGGACCTTCTTATTGAAGATGAATGACAGAAATTGCATCGGAATTAAATACAAAAGGCACGATGCCGACTTAAGTACAAAGAGACTGACTCCTCTTACTGTCTATGTTTTGAACCTTTGCTGTGAGACCAGTTTGGATTCCGAAGCTTCATTACGGGTTTACTGTATCCCTTGGACCTTCTTATTGACGAAAATACACAGAAATTACATTGGAATTAAATATAAAAGGCACAATGCCGTCTTAAGTCCAAGAAGTCTGACTCTTCTTACTGTCTATATTTTGAACCTTTCCTGCGAGACCAGTTATAGATTCCGATGCTTTTCTTCAGGTTAACTGTATCCCTTGGACCTTCATATTCACGATGAAACACAGAAATTGCTTCGGAATTATATACAAAAGGCACAATGCCGACTTAAGTACAAGAAGACTGACTCCACTTACGGTCTATGTCTTGAACCTTCTCTGAGAGACCAGTTTTAGATTCCTATGCTTCATTTCAGTGTTATTGTGTCCCTTGGACCTTCTTATAGACGATGAAACACAGAAATGGCATCGGAATTAAATACAAAAGGCACAATGCCGACATAAGTACATGATGACTGACTCTTCTTACTGTCTATGTTTTGAACCTTTGATGTGAGACCAGTTTGGATTCCGAAGCTTCACTTCAGGTTTACTGTATCCCTTGGACCTTCTTATTGACGGTGAAACACAGAAAATACATTGGAATTAAATACAAAAGGCACAATACCGATTTAAAAACAAGAAGACTGACTCATCTTGCTGGCTATAGTTTGAACCTTTCCAATGAGACCAGTTTTAGTTTCCGATGCTTTACTTTAGGTTTGCTGTATCCCCTGGACCACCTTATTGACGGTGAAACAGAAACATTGCATCGGAATTAAATACAAAAGGCACAATGCCGACTTAAGTCCAAGAAGTCTGACTCTTCTTACTGTCTATATTTTGAACCTTTCCTGTGAGAGCAGTTTTGATTGCGCTCCTTCACTTCAGGTTTACTGTATCCCTCAGACTTACTTATTGACGATGAAACACAGAAATTGCATCGGAATTACGTACAAAAGGCACAATGCCGACTTAAGTACAAGAGGACCGACCCTTCTGACATTCCTCGATTTGTACCTTTCCTGTAAGACCAGTTCTGATTTCGATGCTTCATTTCAGGTTTACTGTATCCCTTGCATCTTCATATTGACGATGAAACACAGTAATAGCTTCGGAATTAAATACAAAAGGCATAATGCCGACTTAAGTACAAGTAGACTGACTCTTCTTACTGCATATGATTTGAGCCTTTCCTGTGAATGCGGTTTTTGATTCCTATGTTTCAATTCAGGTTTACTGTATCCCTTGGACCTTCTTATTGACGATGACACACAGAAATTTCATCGGAATTAAATACAAAAGGCACAATTCCGACTTAAATACAGGAAGACTTACTCTTCTTACTGTCTATGTTTTGAATCATTCCTGTGGGACCAGTTGGGATTCCGATGCATCTCTTCAGACTTACTGTATCCCCTGGACCTTCTTATTGACGATGAAACACAGAAATTGCGACGGATTGAAATACAAAAGGCACAATGCCGGCTTAAGTACTAGAGGACTGACCTTTCTTACATTCTATGATTTGAACCTTTCCTGTGAGACCAGTTTTAGGTTCCGATGCTTCACTTCAATTTTACGGTATGCCTTTGACCTTCTTATTGACGATGAAACACAGAAATTGCGACGGATTGAAATACAAAAGGCACAATGCCGACTTAAGTACTAGAGGACTGACTCTTCTTACATTCTATGATTTGAACCTTTCCTGTGAGACCAGTTTTAGGTTCCGATGCTTCACTTCAATTTTACGGTATCCCTTTGACCTTCTTATTGACGATGATACATAGATATTAGATCGGAATTAAATTCAAAAGTCAAAATGCCGTCTTAAGTACAAGAAGACCGACTCTTCTTACTGTCTATGTTTTGAACCTTTCCTGTGAGACCAGTTTTGATTCCGATGCTTCACTTTAGGTTTACTGTATATCTCAGACTTACTTGATGACGATGAAACACAGAAATTGCATCAGAATTAAATGCAAAAGGCACAATGCCGACTTAAGTACAAGAAGACTGACTCTTCTTACTGTCTAAGTTTTGGACCTCTCCTGTGAGACCAGTTTTAGTCTCAGATGCTTCACTTCAGGTTTAATGTATCCCGTGGACCTTCTTATTGACGATGAAACACAGAAATTGCATCGGAATTAAATACAATAGGCACAATGCCGACTTAAGTACAAGAAGACGGTCTGTTCTTACTGTCTATGATTTGAATATTTAGTGTGAGACCAGTTATAGATTCCGATGCTTTACTTTAGGTGTACTGTATGCCTTGGACCTTCTTATTGACGATGATACACAGAAGTTGCATCGCAATTAATTACAAAAGACACAATCTCGATTTAAGTACAAGAAGACTGACTCTTCTTACTGTCTACGTCTTGAACCTTTGCTGTGATACCAGTTTTGATTCTGAAGCTTCACTTCAGGTTTACTGTATCCCTTGGACCATCTTATTGACGATTAAACACAGAAATTACATCGGATTTAAATACAAAAGGAACAATGCCGACTGAAGTACAAGAAGACTGTCACTTCTTATTGTCTATGATTTGAAGCTTTCCTGTGAGACCAGTTTCAGATTCCTATGCTTCATTTCAGGTGTATTGTAACCCTTGGACATTCTTATTGACGATGAAACACAGTAATTGCATCGGAATTAAATACAAAAGGCACAATGCCGACTTAAGTACATGAAGACTGGCTCCTCTTACTGTCTATGTTTTGAACCTTTCCTGTGAGACCAATTTTAGATTCCGATGCTTCACTTCAGGTTTACTGTATCCCTTGGACCTTCTTATTGACGATGAAACACAGAAATTGCGTCGGAAATAAATACAAAATAAAAATGCCGACATAAGTACAAGAAGACTGACTCTTCTTACCGTGTATAATTTGAACATTTCCTCTGAGACCATTTATAGATTCCGATGCTTTACCTTAGGTTTACTGTATCCGTTGGACCTTCATATTGACGATGAAACACAGAAATTGCATCGTAATTATATAGAAAAGGCACAATGCCGACTTAAGTAGAAGATGACTGACTCTTCTTACGGTCTATCCTTTGAACTTTTCCTGTGAGACCAGTTTTTCAATCCGATTCTTCATTTCAGGATTAATGTATACCTTGGAGCTTCTTACGTTCTAAGATATGAACCTATCCTGTGAGACCAGTTTTGATTCCGATGCTCCACTTCAGGTTTTCTGTATCCCTTGGACCTTCTTATTGACGATGAAACACAGAAATTGCATCAGAATTAAATACTAAAGGCACAATGCAGACTTAAGTACAAGAAGACTGACTCTTCTTACAATCTGTGATTTGAACCTTTCCTGTGAGACCAGTATTAGATTCCGATGCTTCACTTCAGGTTTACTGTATCCCTTGGGCCTTCTTAATGGCGATGAAACACAGAAAATGCAGCGGAATTAAATACAAAAGGCACAAAGCCGACTTAAGTACAAGAAGACTGACTCTTCTTACTGTCTATGTTGTGAACCTTCTGTGTGAGACCACTTTTAGTTTCCGATGCTTCACTTCAGGTTTACTGTATCCCTTGGACTTTCTCATTGACGATTAAACACAGGAATTGCATCCGAATTAAATACAAAAGGCACAATGCCGACTTAAGTACAAGAAGACTAAATCTTCTTACTGTGTATGTTTTGAACCTTTCCTGTGAGACCAGTTTTAGATTCCGATTCTTCACTTCAGGTTTACTGTATCTCTTGGACCTTGTTATTGACGATGAAACACAGAAATTGCATTGGAATTAAATACAAAAGGCACAGTGCCGTCTTAAGTACAAGAAGACAGACTCTTCTTACTAACTAAGTTTGAACCTTTACTGTGAGACCAGTTTTAGATTCCGATGCTTCACTTCAAGTTTACAGTATCCCTTGGACCTTCTTGTTGACGATGAAACACCGAAATTGCATCGGAATTACATTGAAAAGTCAAAATGCCGACTTAAAGACGAGAACACCGACTCTTGTTACTGTCTATTCTTTGAACCTCTCCTGTGAGACCAGTTTTAGATTCCGATGGTTCACTTCATGTTTACTGTATCCCTTGGACCTTGTAATTGACGATGAAACAAAGAAATTGCATCGGAATTAAATACAAAAGGCACAATGCCGACTTAAGTACAAGAAGACTGACTCTTCTTACTGTCTACGTCTTGAACCTTTGCTGTAATACCAGTTTTGATTCCGAAGCTTCACTTCAGGTTTACTGTATCCCGTGGACCTTCTTATTGACGATGAAACACAGAAATTGCATTGGAATTAAATACAAAAGGCACAATGCCGATTTAAAAACAAGAAGACTGACTCTTCTTGCTGTCTATGTCTTGAACCTTTCCAGAGAGACCAGTTTCAGATTCCGATGCTTTACTTCAGGTTTACTGTATCCCTCAGACTTTCTTATTGGCGATGAAACATAGAAATTGCATCGAAATTCAATTCAAAAGGCACAATGCCGACTTAAGTACAAGAAGACGGACTCTTCCTACTGTCTATGCTTTGAACCTTTCCTGTGAGACCAGTTTTAGTTTCCGATGTTTCACTTCAGGTTTACTGTATCCCTTGGACATTCTTATTGACGATGGAACATAGAAATCGCATCGGAATTAAATACAAAAGGCACAATGCCAACTTAAGTGCAAGAAGACTGTCTCTTCTAACTGTCTATGTTTTGAATCTTTACTGTGGGACCAGTTTTAGATTCAGATGCTTCACTTCAGGTTTACTGTATCCCTTGGACCTTCTTAATGACGATGAAACACAGAAATTGCGTCGGAATTAAATACAAAATCAAAATGCCGACATAAGTACAAGAAGACTGACTCTTCTTATTGTCTGTACTTTGAACATTTCCTCTGAGACCATTTATAGATTCCGATGCTTTACCTTAGGTTTACTGCATCCGTTGGACCTTCATATTGACGATGAAACACAGAAATTGCATCGGAATTATATACAAAAGGCACAATGCCGACTTAAGTAGAAGATGACTGACTCATCTTACGGTCTATGTTTTGAACCATTCCTGTGAGACCAGTTATGATTCCGATTCTTCACTTCAGGATTACTGTATCCTTTGGATCTGCTTATTGACGATGAAACACAGAAATTGCATCGTAATTAAATACAAAAGCACCATGCCGACTTAAGTACAAGAAGACTGACTCTTCTTACTGTCTATGTTTTGAACCTTTCCTGTGACTCCAGTTTTAGTTTCCGATGCTTCACTTCAGGTTTACTGTATCCCTTGGACCTTCTTTTTAACGATGAAACACATAAATTGCATCGGAATTAAATACAAAAGGCACACTGCCGACTTAAGTACAAGGAGACTGACTCTTCTTACTGTCTATGCTTTGAACCTTTCCTGTGAGACCAGTTTTAGATTCCGATGCTTTACTTCAGGTTTACTGTATCCCTTGGACCTTCTTATTGACGACAAAACCCAGAAATTGCATCGGAATTAAACACAATAGGCACAATGCCGACTTAAGTACAAGAGGACTGACTCATCTTACATTCTTTGATTTGATCCTTTCCTATTTGACCAGTTTTAGATTCCGATGCTTCACTTCAGGTTTACTGTATCCCTTGTAAGTGCTTATTGACGATGAAACACAGAAATTGCATCGGAATTAAATACAAAAGGCACAATGCCAACTTAAGTACAAGAAGACTTACTCTTCTTACTGTCCATGTTATGAACCTTTCCTGTGAGACCAATTTTATAAATCGAAGCTTCACTTCCGTTTAAATATATCCCTTATACCTTCTAATTGACGATGAAACACAGAAATTGCATCGGAATTAAATACAAAAGGCACAATGCCAACTTAAGTACAAGAAGACTGACTGTTCTTACTGTCTATGTATTGAACCATCCCTGTGACACCAGTTTTCGATTCCTATGCTTGAATTCAGGTTTACTGTATCCCTTGGACCTTCTTATTGACGATGAAACACAGAAATTGCACCGGAATTAAATTCAAAATCTAAATGCCTACCTAAGTACAAGGAGACTGACTCTTCTTCCTGTCTATGTTTTGAACCTTAGCTGTGAGACCATTTTTGATTCCGAAGCTTCACTTCAGGTTTACTGTATCCCTTGGACCTTCTTATTGACGACGAAACACAGCAATTGCAATGGAATTAAATACAAAAGGCACAATGACGATGTAAATACAAGAAGACTGACTCTTCTTGCTGTCTATGTTTTGAACCTTCCCTGTGAGACCAGTTTCAGATTCCAATGCTTTAATTCAAGGTTACTGTATCCCTTGGACCTTCTTATTGACGATGAAACACAGAAATTGCATCGGAATTAAATACAAAAGCACAATGCCGACTTAAGTGCAAGAAGACTGACTCCTCTTACTGTCTATGTTTTGAACCTCAGCTGTGAAACCAGTTATGATTCCGAAGCTTCACTTCAGGTTTACTGTATCCCTTGGTCCTTCTTATTGACGATGAAACACAGAAATTGCATTGGAATTAAATACAAAAGGCACAATGCCGATTTAAATACACGAAGACTGACTCTTCTTGCTGACTATGGTTTGATCCTTTTCAGTGAGACCAGATTTAGATTCCGATGCTTTACTTCAGGTTTACTGTATCCCTTGGACCACCTTATTGACGATGAAACACAGAAATTGCATTGGAATTAAATGCAAAAGGCACAATGCCGACTTACGTCTAAGAAGACTGACTCTTCTTACTGTCTATAATTTGAACATTTTCCTGTGAGACCTGTTTTGATTCCGATGCTTCACTTTAGGTTTACTGTATCCCTCAGACTTACTTATTGACCATGAAACACAGAAATTTAATCGGAATTAAGTACAAAAGACACAATGCCGACTTAAGTACAAGAAGACAGACTCTTCATACTGTCTATGCTTTGAACCTTTACTTTGAGACCAGTTTCAGATTCCGATTCCTCATTTCAGGTTTTATGTATCCCTTGGACCTTCTTATTGACGATGAAACACAGAAATTGCATCGGAATTAAATACAAAAGGCACAATGCCGACTTAAGTTTAAGAGGACTGACTCTTCTTACATTCTATGATTTGAACCTATCCTCTGAGAGCAGTTTTCATTATGATGCTCCACTTCAGGTATACTGTGTCCCTTGAATCTTCATATTGTCGATGAAACACAGAAATTGCATCGGAATTAAATACAAAAGGCACAATGCCGATTTCAGTAGAAGAGGACTGACTCTTCTTACATTCTATGATTTGAAAATTTCCTGTGAGACCAGATTTACATTCCTATGCTTCATTTCTGGTTTACTGTATACCTTGGACCTTCTTATTGACGATGAAACACAGAAATTGCATCGGAATTAAATACAAAATGCAAAATGCCGACTTATGTAAAAGAAGACTGACTCTTCTTACAGTCTATGCTTTGAACCTTTCCTGTGAGACCAGTTTTGATTCCGATGCTTCACTTTAGATTTACTTAATCCCTTGGACCATCTTATTGACGATGAAACACAGAAATTACATCGGAATTAAATACAAAAGGCACAATGCCGACTGAAGTACAAGAAGACTGACACTTCTTACTGTCTATGATTTGAACCTTTCCTGTGAGACCAGTTTCAGATTCCTATGCTTCATTTCCGGCTTACTGTATCCATTGGACCTTCCTATTGACGAAGAAACACAGAAATTGCACCGGAATTAAATACAAAAGCACCATGCCGACTTAAGTACAAGAGGACTGACTCTTCTTACATTCTATGATTTGAACCTTTCCTGCGAGACCAGTTTTAGATTCCGATTCTTCACTTCAGGATTACTGTACCCTTTGGATCTGCTTATTGACGATGAAACACAGAAATTGCATCGGACTTAAAAACAAAAGCACCATGCCGACTTAAGTACAAGAAGACTGACTCTTCTTACTGTGTATGTTTTGAACCTTTCCTGTGACTCCAGTTTTAGTTTCCGATGCTTCACTTCAGGTTTACTGTATCCCTTGGACCTTCTTATTAAAGATGAAACACATAAATTGCATCGGAATTAAATACAAAAGGCACACTGCTGACTTAAGTACAAGAAGACTGACTCTTCTTACTGTCTATGCTTTGAATCTTTACTGTGACACTAGTTTTAGATTCCGATGCTTCACTCAGGTTTACTGTATCGCTTGGACATTCTTATTGACGATGAAACACAGAAATTCCATCAGAATTAAATACAAAACGCACAATGCCGACTTAAGTACAAGAGGACTGACTCTTCTAACATTCTATGATTTGAACCTATCCTCTGAGAGCAGTTTTCATTATGATGCTCCACTTCAGGTTTACTGTGTCCCTTGAATCTTCATATTGTCGATGAAACACAGAAATTGCATCGGAATTAAATACAAAATTCACAATGCCGACTTAAGTATAAGAAGACTGAGTCTTGTTTACTGTCTATAATTTGAACCTTTCCTGTGAGACCAGATTTAGATTATTATGCTTCATTTCTAGTTTGCTGTATCCCTTGGACATTCTTATTGACGATGAAACACAGAAATTGCATCGGAATTAAATACAAAAGGCACAATGCCGACTTTGGTACAAGAAGACTGACTCTTCTTACTGTCTATGTTTTGAACCATTCCTGTGAGACCAGTTTTGATTACGATGCTTCACTTCAGGTTTACCGTATCCCTTGGACTTTCTTATTGACGATGAAACACAGAAATTGCGTCGGAATTAAATACAAAAGGCACAATGCCCAATTAAAAAACAAGAAGACTGACTCTCTTTACTGTCTATGTTTTGAACCTTTCCTGTGTGACCAGTTTTAGATTCCGATGCTTTACTTCAGGTTTGCTGTGTCCCTTGGACCTTCTTATTGACGATGAAACACAGAAATTGCGTCGGAATTAAATACAAAATCAAAATGCCGACATAAGTACAAGAAGACTGACTCTTCTTACTGTCTATACTTTGAACATTTCCTCTGAGACCAGTTACAGATTCCGATGCTTTACCTTAGGTTTACTGTATCCGTTGGACCTTCCTATTGACGATGAAACACAGAAATTGCATCGGAATTATATACAAAAGGCACAATGCCGACTTAAGTAGAAGATGACTGACTCTTCTTACGGTCTATGTTTTGAACCATTCCTGTGAGACCAGTTTTAGATTCCGATGCTTCATCTCAGGTTTAATGTATCCCTTGGAGCTTCTTATTGACGATGAAACACAGAAATTGCATCGGAATTAAATACAAGAGGCACACTGCCGACTTAAGTACAAGAAGACTGACTCTTCTTACTGTCTATGTTTTGAACCTTTCCTGTGAGACCAGTTATAGATTCCGATGCTTTACTTCAGGTTTACTGTATCCCTTGGATTTTCTTATTGACGACAAAACCCAGAAGATGCATCGGAATTAAACACAATAGGCACAATGCCGACTTAAGTACAAGAGGACTGACTCATCTTACATTCTTTGATTTGAACCTTTCCTATTTGACCAGTTTTAGATTCCGATGCTTCACTTCAGGTTTACTGTATCCCTTGTACCTGCTTATTGACGATGAAACACAGAAATTGCATCGGAATTAAATACAAAAGGCACAATGCCAACTTAAGTACAAGAAGACTTACTCTTCTTACTGTCCATGTTATGAACCATTCCTGTGAGACCAGTTTTATAAATCGAAGCTTCACTTCCGTTTTAATATATCCCTTATACCTTCTAATTGACGAGGAAACACAGAAATTGCATCGGAATTAAATACAAAAGGCACAATGGCGACTTAAATACAAGTGGACTGACTCTTCTTACGGTCTATATTTAGAACGTTTCCTCTGAGACCAGTTTTAGATTCCGATGCTTCACTTCAGGTATACTGTATCCCTTGGCCCTTCAAATTAACTATGAAACTCAGAATTTGCATCGGAATTAAATACAAAAGGCACAATGCCGACATAAGTACATGACGACTGACTCTTCTTACCGTCTATGTTTTGGACCTTTGCTGTGAGACCAGTTTTGATTGCGCTGCTTCACTTCAGGTTTACTGTATCCCTCAGACTTACTTATTGACGATGCAACACAGAAATTGCATCGGAATTACGTACAAAAGGCGCAATGCCGACTTAAGTACAAGAAGACTGACTCTTGTTACTGTCTATGTTTTGAATCATTCCTGTGAGACCAGTTGGGATTCCGATGCTTCTCTTCAGGTTTACTGTATCCCTTGGACCTTCTTATTGACGATGAAACACAGAAATTGCGACGGAATGAAATACAAAATGCACAATACCGACTTAAGTACAAGAGGACTTTCTCTTCTTACATTCTATGATTTGAACCTTTCCTGTGAGACCAGTTTTAGGTTCCGATGCTTCACTTCAAGTTGACTGTATCCCTTTGACCTTCTTATTGACGATGAAACACAGATATTGCATCGGAATTAAATTCAAAAGTCAAAATGCCGTCTTAAGTACAAGAAGACCGAGTCTTCTTACTGTCTATGATTTGGACCTTTCCTGTGAGACCAGTTTTAGATTCCGATGCGTCACTTCAGGTTTGCTGTATCTCTTGGACTTCCATATTGACGTTGAAACATAGAAATTGCATCGGAATTAAATACAGAAGGCACAATGTCGACTGAGGTACAAGAAGACTGACTCTTCTTAAGGTCTATGTTTTGAACCTTTCCTGTGAGACCAGTTTTGATTCCGATGCTTCACTACAGGTTTACTGTAGCCCTCAGACTTACTTGATGACGATAAAACACAGAAATTGCATCGGAATGAAATACAAAAGGCACAATGCCGACTTAAGTCCAAGAAGACTGACTCTTCTTACTGGCTAAGTTTTGGACCTCTCCTGTGAGACCAGTTTTAGTCTTGGATGCTTCACTTCAGGTTTAATGTATCCCTCGGACCTTCTTATTGACGATGAAACACAGAAATTGCATCGGAATTAAATACAAAATGCACAATGCGCAACTTGAGTACAAGAAGACGGTCTGTTTTTACTGTCTATGATTTGAATATTTACTGTGAGACCAGTTTTAGATTCCGATGCTTTACTTTAGGTTTACTGTATGAATTGGACCTTCTTATTGTCGATGAAACACAGAAATTGCATCGGAATTAATTACAAAAGACACAATGCCGACTTAAGTACAAGAGGACTGACGCTTCTTACATTCTATGACTCGAACCTTTCCTGTGAGACCAGTTTTAGATTCCGATGTTTCACTTCAGGTTAACTGTATCCCTTGGACTTTGTTATTGACGATGAAACACAGAAATTGCATCGGAATTAAATACAAAAGTTACAATGCCGACCTAAGTACAAGAGGACTGACGCTTCTTAAATTCTATGACTCGAACCTTTCCTGTGAGACCAGTTTTAGATTCCGATGTTTCACTTCAGGTTTACTGTATCCCTTGGACTTTGTTATTGACGATGAAACACAGAAATTGCATCGGAATTAAGTACAAAAGTTACAATGCCGACCTAAGTACAAGAAGACTGACTCTTCTTACTGTCTATGGTTTGAATCTTTACTGTGAGGCCAGTTATAGATTCCGATGTTTCATTTCAGGTTCAATGTATCCCTTGGACTATCTTATTGACGATGAAACACAGAAATTGCGTCGGAATTAAATACAAAAGGCACAATTCCCACTTAAAAACAAGAAGACTGACCCTTCTTACTGTCTATGATTGAACCATTCCTGTGTGACCAGTTTTAGATTCCGATGCTTTACTTCAGGTTTACTGTATCCCCTAGACTTTATTGACAATAAAACCCAGAAATTGCATCGGAATTAAATACAAAAGCCACAATGCCGACTTATGTACAAGAGGAATGACTCTTCTTACATTCTATGATTAGAACCTTTCCTGTGAGACCAGTTTTAGTTTCCGATGCTTCACTTCAGGTTTACTGTATCCCTTGGACGTTTATATTGACGATGAAACACAGAAATTGCAACGGATTAAATACAAAAGGCACAATGCCGACGTAATTACAAGAAGACTGACTCTTATTACTGTCTATGGTTTGAATCTTTACTGTGAGACCAGTTTTAGATTCCGATGCTTCACTTCAGGTATACTGTATCCCTTGGACCTTCTTATTGACGATGAAACACAGAAATTTGCAGCGGAATTAAATACAAAACCAAAATGCCGACTTAAGTACAAGAAGACTGACTCTTCTTACTGTCTATATTTTGAACCATTCCTGTGAGACCAGTTTCCATTCCGATGCTTCACTTCAGGTTCACTGTATCCCTTGGACCTTCTTATTGACGATGAAACACAGAAATTGCGTCGGAATGAAATACAAAAGGCACAATGCCGACTTAAAAACAAGAAGACCGACTTTTCTTACTGTTTTCGTTTTGAACCTTTCCTGTGAGACCAGTTTAGATTCCGATGCTTTACTTCAGGTTTTCTGTATCCCTTGGACCTTCTTATTGACGATGAAACACAGAAATTGCATCAGACTTAAATACAAAAGGCGCAATGCCGACTTATGTACAAGAAGACTGACTCTACTTACATACTATGATATGAACCTATCCTGTGAGGCCAGTATTAGATTCCGATGCTTCACTTCAGGTTTACTGTATCCCTTGGATCTTCTTATTGGCGATGAAACACAGAAATTGGATCGGAATTAAATACAAAAGGCTCAATGCCGTCTTAAGTACAAGAAGACAGACTCTTCTTACTGTCTATGTTTGAACCTTTACTGTGAGACCAGTTTTAGATTCCGATGTTTAACTTCAGGTTTACAGTATCCCTTGGACCTTCTTGTTGACGATGAAACACCGAAATTGCATCGGTATTAACTTCTAAAGTCAAAATGCCGACTTAAAGACGAGAAGACCGACTCTTCTTACTATCTATGATTTGAACCTTTCCTGTGAGACCATTTTTAGATTCCGATGGTTCACTTCATGTTTAGTGTATCCCATGGACCTTCTAATTGACGATGAAACAAAGAAATTGCACTGGAATTAAATACAAAAGGCACAATGCCGATTCAAAAACAAGAAGACTGACTCTTCTTGCTGTCTAAGTTTTGAACCTGTCCAGTGAGACCAGTTTCAGATTCCGATGCTTTACTTCAGGTTTACTGTATCCCTCAGACTTTCTTATTGTCGATGAAACATAGAAATTGCATCGGAATTAAATACAAAAGGCACAATGCCGACATAAGTACAAGAAGACTGACTCTTCTTACTGTCTATGTTTTGAACCTCTTCTGTGAGACCAGTTTTACATTCCGATGCTTCACTTCTGGTTTACTGTATTCCATGGTCCTCATTATTGACGATGAAACACAGATATTGCATCGGAATTCAATTCAAAAGGCACAATGCCGACTTAAGTACAAGAAGACTGACTCTTCTTACTGTCTATGTTTTGAATCTTTACTGTGAGACCAGTTTTAGATTACGAAGCTGTATTTTAGGTTTACTGTATGCCTTGGACCTTCTTATTGACGATGAAGCACAGAAATTGCATCGGAATTAAATACAAAAGGCACAATGCCGACTTAAGTACAAGAGGACTGACTCTTCCTACATTCTATGACTTGAACCTTTCCTGTGAGACCAGTTTTAGACTCCGATGCTTCACTTCAGCTTTACTGTATCCCTTGGACCTTCTCATTGTCGATGAATCACAGAAATTGCATCGGAATTAAACACAAAAGGCACAATTCCGACTTCAGTACAAGAAGACGGACTCTTCTTACTGTCTATGCTTTGAACCTCTCCTGTGAGACCAGTTTTAGTTTCCGATTCTTCACTTCAGGTTCACTGTATCCCTTGGACCTTCTTATTGACGATGAAACACAGAAATCGCATCGGAATTAAATACAAGAGGCACAATACCGACTTAAATACAAGAGGAGTGACTCTTCTTACGGTCTATATTTAGAACGTTTCCTTTGAGACGAGTTTTAGATTCCGATGCTTCACTTCAGGTATACTGTATCCCTTGGCCCTTCAGACTAACGATGAAACACAGAATTAGCATCGGAATTAAATACAAAAGGCACAATGCCGACTTAAGTACAAGAAGACTGACTCTTGTTACTGTCTATGTTTCGAACCATTCCTGTCAGATCAGTTTGGATCCGATGCTTCGCTTCAGGTTTACTGTATCCTTTGGACCTTCATATTGACGATGAAACACAGAAATTGCGTCGGAATAAGATACAAAAGGCACAATGCCGATTCAAGTACAAGAGGACTGACTCTTCTTACATTCTATGATTTGAACCTTTCCAGTGAGACCAGTTTTAGATTCCGATGCTTTACTTCAAGTTTACTGTATCCCTTGGACCTTCTTATTGACGATGCAACACAGAAAATGCATCGGAATTAAATTCAAATGTCAAAATGCCGTCTTAAGTAGAAGAAGACCGACTCTTCTTACTGTTTATGATTTGAACTTTTCCTGTGAGACCAGTTTTAGATTCCGATGCGTCACTTCACGTTTGCAGTATCCCTTGGACTTCCATATTGACGGTGAAACATAGAAATTACATCGGAGTTAAATACAAAACGCACAATGTCGATTTAGGTACAAGAAGACTGACTCTTCTTAAAGTCTATGTTTTGAACCCTTCCTCTGAGACCAGTTTTGATTCCGAAGCTTCACTTAAGGTTTACTGTATCCCTCAGACTTACTTGATGACGATAAAACACAGAAACGCATCGGAATTAAATACAAAAAGCACAATGCCGACTTAAGTCCAAGAAGGTTGACTCTTCTTACTGGGTAAGTTTTGGACCTTTCCTGTGAGACCAGTTTTAGATTCCGATATTTCACTTCAGTTTTACTGTATCCCTTGGACTTTGTTATTGACGATGAAACACAGAAATTGCATCGGAATTAAATTCAAAAGTTACAATGCCGACTTAAGTACAAGAAGACTGACTCTTCTTACTGTCTATGGTTTGAATCTTTACTGTGAGACCAGTTTTAGATTCCGATGCTTCACTTCAGGTTTACTGTATCCCTTGGACCTTCATATTGACGATGACACAGAAATTGCATCGGAATTATATACAAAAGGCACACTGCCGACTTAAGTACAAGAAGACTGACTCTTCTTGCGGTCTATGTTTTGAATGTTTCATATGAGACCAGTTTTAGATTCCGATGTTTCATATCAGGTTCAATGTATCCCTTAGACCTTCCTATTGACGATGAAACACAGATATTGCATGGGAATTAAATACAAAATGCATAATGCCGACTTAAGTACATGAGGAGTGACTCTTCTTACGTTCTAAGATATGAACCTATCCTGTGAGACCAGTTTTGATTCCGATGCTCCACTTCAGGTTTACTGTATCCTTTGCATCTTCATATCGACGATGAAACACAGAAATTGCATCGGAAGTAAATACAAAAGGCACAATGCCGACTTAAGTACAAGAGGAATGACTCTTCTTACATTCTATGATTTGAACCTTTCCTGTGAGACCAGTTTTAGATTCCGATGCTTTACTACAGGATTACTGAATCCCTTTCACCTGCTAATTGATGATGAAACACAGCAATTGCATCGGAATTAAATACAAAAGGCACACTGCCGACTTAAATTCAAGAAGACTGACCCTTTTTACTGTCTATGATTAGAGCCTTTCCTGTGAGACCAGTTTTAGTTTCCGATGCTTCGTTTCTGTTTTACTGTATCCCTTGGACCATCTTATTGACGATGAAACACAGAAATTGCATCGGAATTAAATACAAAATGCACAATGCCGACCTAAGTACAAGATGACTGATTCTTCTTACTGTCTATGATTTGAACCTTTCCTGTGAGACCAATTTTGATTCCGATGCTTCACTTCAGGTTTACTGTATCCCTTGGACCATCTTATTGACGATGAAACACAGAAATTGCGTCGGAATGAAATGCAACAGGCACAATGCCGACTTAATAACAAGAAGACGGACTCTTCTTACTGTCTATGTTTTGAACCTTTCCTGTGAGACCAGTTTCAGATTCCGATGCTTTACTTCAGGTTTTCTGTATCCCTTGCACCTTCTTATTGACGATGAAACACAGAAATTGCATCAGAATTAAATACAGAAGGCACAATGCCGATTTAAAAACAAGAAGACTGACTCTTCTTACATTCTATGACTTGAACCTTTCCTGTGGGATCAGTTTTAGATTCCGATGCTTCACTTCAGGTTTACTGTATCCCTTGGACCTTCTTATTGACGATGAAACGCAGAAATTGGATCGGAATTAAATACAAAATGCAAAATGCCGACTTAAGTAAAAGAAGACTGACTCTTCTTACAGTCTATGCTTTGAACGTTTCCTGTGAGACCAGTTTTGATTCCGATACTTCACTTCAGATTTACTTAATCCCTTGGACCTTCTTATTGACGTTGAAACACAGAAATTACATCGGAATTAAATACAAAATGCACAATGCCGACTGAAGTACAAGAAGACTGACACTTCTTAGTGTCTATGATTTGAACCTTTCCTGTGAGACCAGTTTCAGATTCCTGTGCTTCATTCCCGGTTTACTGTATCCATTGGACCTTCTTATTGACGAAGAAACACAGAAATTGCACCGGAATTAAATACAAAAAGCACAATGCCGATTTAAGTACATGAAGACTGACTCTTCTAACTGTCTTTGTTTTGAATCTTTACTGTGGGACCAGTTTTAGATTCCGATGCTTCACTTCAGGTTTACTGTATCCCTTGGACCTTCTTATTGACGTTGAAACACAGAAATTGCGTCGGAATTAAATACAAAATCAAAATGCCGACATAAGTACAGGAAGACTGACTCATCTTACTGTCTATATATTGAACATTTCCTCTGAGACCAGTTATAGATTCCGATGCTTTACCTTAGGTTTACTGTATCCGTTGGACTTTCATATTGACGATGAAACACAGAAATTGCATCGGAATTATATACAAAAGGCACAATGCCGACTTAAGTAGAAGATGACTGACTCTTTTTACGGTCTATGTTTTGACCCATTCCTGTGAGACCAGTTTTAGATTCCGATGGTTCATCTCAGGTTTAATGTATCCCTTGGAGCTTCTTATTGACTATGAAACACAGATATTGCATCGGGATTAAATACGAAAAACACAATTCCGACTCAAGTACAAGAAGTCTGACACTTCTCACTGTCTATGCTATGAACCTTTCCTGTGAGACCAGTTTTAGTTTCCGATGCTTCACTTCAGCATTACTGTATCCCTTAAACCTTCTTACTGACGATAAAACACAGAAATTGCATCGGAATTAAATACAAAAGGCACAATGCCGACTTAAGTACAGGAGGACTAACCCTTGTTACATTCTGCGATTTGTACCTTTCGTGTGAGACCAGTTCTGATTCCGATGCTTCACATCAGGTTTACTGTATCTCTTGGATCTTCATATTGACGATGAAACACAGAAATTGCATTGGAATTAAATACAAAAGGCACAATGCCGATTTAAATACACGAAGACTGACTCTTCTTGCTGACTATGGTTTGATCCTTTTCAGTGAGACCAGTTTTAGATTCCGATGCTTTACTTCAGGTTTACTGTATCCCTTGGACCTTCTTATTGACGATGAACCACAGAAATTGCATCGGAATCAAGTACAATAGGCACAGTGCCGACTTCAGTACAAGAAGGCTGACTCTTCATACTGTCTATGTTTTGAATCTTTACTGTGAGACCAGTTTTAGATTCCGATGCTTCACTTCAGGTTTACTGTATCCCTTGAACCTTCTTTTTGACGATGAAACACAGAAATTGCATCGGAATTAAATACAAAATCAAAATGCCGACATAAGTACAAGACGACTGACTCTTCTTACTGTCTATACTTTGAACATCTCCTCTGAGACCAGTTATAGATTCCGATTCTTTACCTTAGGTTTACGGTATCCGTTGGACCCTCATATTGACGATGAAACACAGAAATTGTATCGGAATTATATACAAAAGCACAATGCCGACTTAAGTACAAGAGGACTGACTCTTCTTACATTCTATGATTTGAACCTATCCTGTGACACCAGGTTTGATACCGATGCTCCACTTCAGGTTTACTGTATCCCTTGGTGCTTCTTACTGACGATAAAACACAGAAATTACATCGGAATTAAATACAAAAAGCGCAATGCCAACTTAAGTTCAAGAGGAATGACTCTTCTTACATTCTATGATTTGAACCTTTCCTGCGAGACCAGTTTTAGATTCCGATTCTTCACTTCAGGATTACTGTATCCTTTGGATCTGCTTATTGACGATGAAACACAGAAATTGCATCGGAATTAAATACAAAAGCACGATGCCGACTTAAGTACAAGATGACTGACTCTTCTTACTGTCTATGTTTTGAACCTTTCCTGTGACTCCAGTTTTAGTTTCCCATGCTTCACTTCAGGTTTACCGTATCCCTTGGACCTTCTTATTAACGATGAAACACATAAATTGCATCGGAATAAAATACAAAAGGCACAATGCCGACTTAAATACAAGAGGACTGACTCTTCTTACGGTCTATATTTAGAACGTTTCCTCTGAGACCATTTTTAGATTCCGATGCTTCACTTCAGGTATACTGTATCCCTTGGCCCTTCAAATTAACGATGAAGCACAGAATTTGCATCGGAATTAAATACAAAAGCGCAATGCCGACTTAAGTACAAGAAGACTGACTCTTCTTACATTCTTTGACTTGAACCTTTCCTATTTGACCAGTTTTAGATTCCGATGCTTCACTTCAGGTTTACTGTATCCCTTGGACTTTGTTATTGACGATAAAACCCAGAAATTGCATCGGAATTAAACACAATAAGCACAATGCCGACTTAAGTACAAGAGGACTGACTCTTCTTACATTCTTTGATTTGAAACTTTCCTCTTTGACCAGTTTTAGATTCCGATGCTTCACTTCAGGTTTACTGTACCCGTTGTTGCTTATTGACGATGAAACACAGAAATTGCATCGGAATTAAATACAAAAGGCACAATGCCAACTTAAGTACAAGAAGACTGACTCTTCTTACTGTCTATGTTTTGAACCATCCCTGTGAGACCAGTTTTAGATTCCTATGCTTGAATTCAGGTTTACTGTATCCCTTGGACCTTCTTATTGACGATGAAACACAGAAATTGCATCGGAATTAAATACAAAATCTAAATGCCTACTTAAGTACAAGGAGACTGACTCTTCTTCCTGTCTATGTTTTGAACCTTAGCTGTGAGACCATTTTTGATTCCGAGGCTTCACTTCAGGTTTACTGTATCCCTTGGACCTTCTTATTGACGATGAAACACAGAAATTGCAATGGAATTAAATACAAAAGGCACAATGAAAATGTAAATACAAGAAGACTGACTCTTCTTGCTGTCTATGTTTTAAACCTTCCCTGTGAGACCAGTCTCAGATTCCAATGCTTAAATTCAGGGTTACTGTATACCTCGGACCTTCTTATTGACGATGAAATACAGAAATTGCATCGGAATTAAATACAAAAGCAAATGCCGACTTAAGTACAAGAAGACTGACTCTTCTTACATTCTTTGATTTGAACCTTTCCTATTTGACCAGTTTTAGATTCCGATGCTTCACTTCAGGTTTACTGTATCCCTTGTTGCTTATTGACGATGAAACACAGAAATTGCATCGGAATTAAATATAAAAGGCACAATGCCGACTTAAGTACAAGAAGACTGACTCTCCTTGCTGTCTATGATTGGAATGTTTCCTGTGAGACCATTTTTGATTCCGATGCTTCACTTCAGGTTTACTGTATCCTTTGGCCTTTCTTATTGACGATGATACACAGTAATTGCGTCGGAAATAAATACAAAAGGCACAATGCCGTCTTAAGTACAAGAAGACTGACTCTTCTTACATTCTATGATTTGAACCTTTCCTGTGAGACCAGTATTAGATTCCGATGCTTCACTTCCGGTTTGCTGTATCCCTTGGGCCTTCCTATTGACGATGAAACACAGAAAATGCATGGGAATTAAATACAAAAGGCACAAAGCCGACTTAAGTACAAGAAGACTGACTCTTCTTACTGTCTATGTGGTGAACCTTCACTGTGAGACCAGTTTTAGTTTCCGATGCTTCACTTCAGGTTTACTGTATCCCTTGGACTTTCTCATTGACGATGAAACACAGAAATTGCATCCGAATTAAATACAAAAGGCACAATGCCGACTTAAGTACAAGATGACTAAATCTTCTTACTGTCTATGTTTAGAACCTTTCCTGTGAGACCAGTTGTAGATTCCGATGCTTCACTTCAGGTTTTCTATATCCCTTGGCCCTTGTTATTGACGATGAAACAGAGAAATTGCATTGGAATTAAATACAAAAGGCACAATGCCGTCTTAAGTACAAGAAGACAGACTCTTCTTACTGTCTATGTTTTGAACCTTTCCTGTGATACCAGGTTTAGATTCCGATGCTTCACTTCAGGTTTACAGTATCCCTTGGACCTTCTTGTAGACGATGAAACACCCATATTGCATAGGAATCATATTCAAAAGTCAAAATGCCGACTTAAAGACGAGAAGACCGACTCTTCTTACTGTCTATGCTTTGAACCTTTCCTGTGAGACCAGTATTAGATTCCGATGGTTCACTTCATGTTTACTGTATCCCTTGGACCTTCTAATTGACGATGAAACATAGAAATTGCATCGGAACTAAATACAAAAGGCACTATGCCGACTTAAGTACAAGAAGACTGACTCTTCTTACTGTCTACGTCTTGAACCTTTGCTGTGATACCCCTTTTGATTCCGAAGCTTCACTTCAGGTTTACTGTATCCCTTGGACCGTCTTATTGACGATGAAACACAGAAATTGCATTGGAATTAAATACAAAAGGCACAATGCCGATTTAAAAACAAGAAGACTGATTCTTCTTACATTCTATGACTTGAACCTTTCCTGTGAGATAAGTTTTAGATTCCGATGCATCACTTCAGGTTTACTGTATCCCTTGGACCTTCTCATTGACGATGAATCACAGAAATTGCATCGGAATTAAACACAAAAGCACAATTCCGAATTAAGTACAAGAAGACGGACTCTTCTTACTGTCTATGCTTTGAACCTTTCCTGTGAGACCAGTTTTAGTTTCCGATGCTTCACTTCAGGTTTACTGTATCCCTTGGACCTTCTTATTAACTATGAAACACATAAATTGCATCGGAATTAAATTCAAAAGGCACACTGCCGACTTAAGTACAAGAAGACTGACTCTACTTACTGTCTATGTTTTGAACCTTTCCTGTGATTGAAGTTTGAGATTCCGATGATTTACTTCAGGTTTACTGTATCCCTTGGACCTTCTTGTAGACGATGAAACACCCAAATTGCATAGGAATTATATTCAAAAGTCAAAATGCCGACTTAAAGGCGAGAAGACCGACTCTTCTTACTGTCTATGCTTTGAACCTTTCCTGTGAGACCAGTATTAGATTCCGATGGTTCACTTCATGTTTACTGTATCCCTTGGACCTTCTTGTAGACGATGAAACACCCAAATTGCATAGGAATTATATTCAAAAGTCAAAATGCCGACTTAAAGACGAGAAGACCGACTCTTCTTACTGTCTATGCTTTGAACCTTTCCTGTGAGACCAGTATTAGATTCCGATGGTTCACTTCATGTTTACTGTATCCCTTGGACCTTCTAATTGACGATGAGACATAGAAATTGCATCGGAATTAAATGCAAAAGGCACTATGCCGACTTAAGTACAAGAAGACTGACTCTTCTTACTGTTTACGCCTTGAACCCTTGCTGTGATACCAGTTTTGATTCCCAAGCTTCACTTCAGGTTTACTGTATCCCTTGGACCGTCTTATTGACGATGGAGCACAGAAATTGCATCGGAACTAAATACAAAAGGCACTATGCCGACTTAAGTACAAGAAGACTGACTCTTCTTACTGTCTACGTCTTGAACCTTTGCTGTGATACCAGTTTTGATTCCGAAGCTTCACTTCAGGTTTACTGTATCCCTTGGACCGTCTTATTGACGATGAAACACAGAAATTGCATTGGAATTAAATACAAAAGGCACAATGCCGATTTAAAAACAAGAAGACTGATTCTTCTTACATTCTATGACTTGAACCTTTCCTGTGAGATAAGTTTTAGATTCCGATGCATCACTTCAGGTTTACTGTATCCCTTGGACCTTCTCATTGACGATGAATCACAGAAATTGCATCGGAATTAAACACAAAAGCACAATTCCGAATTAAGTACAAGAAGACGGACTCTTCTTACTGTCTATGCTTTGAACCTTTCCTGTGAGACCAGTATTAGATTCCGATGGTTCACTTCATGTTTACTGTATCCCTTGGACCTTCTAATTGACGATGAGACATAGAAATTGCATCGGAATTAAATTCAAAAGGCACAATGCCGACTTAAGTACAAGAAGACTGTCTCTTCTAACTGTCTATCCTTTGAATCTTTACTGTGGGACCAGTTTTAGATTCCGATGCTTCACTTCAGGTTTACTGTATCCCTTGGACCTTCTTTTTGACGATGAAACACAGAAATTGCGTCGGAATTAAATACAAAATCAAAATGCCGACATAAGTACAAGAGGACTGACTCTTCTTACATTCTATGATTTGAACCTATCCTGTGAGACCAGGTTTGATACCGATGCTCCACTTCAGGTTTACTGTATCCCTTGGTCCTTCTTACTGACGATAAAACACAGAAATTACATCGGAATTAAATACAAAAAGCGCAATGCCGACTTAAGTTCAAGAGGAATGACTCTTCTTACATTCTATGATTTGAACCTTTCCTGCGAGACCAGTTTTAGATTCCGATTCTTCACTTCAGGATTACTGTATCCTTTGGATCTGCTTATTGACGATGAAACACAGAAATTGCATCGGAATTAAATACAAAAGCACGATGCCGACTTAAGTACAAGATGACTGACTCTTCTTACTGTCTATGTTTTGAACCTTTCCTGTGACTCCAGTTTTAGTTTCCGATGCTTCACTTCAGGTTTACTGTATCCCTTGGACCTTCTTATTAACGATGAAACACATAAATTGCATCGGAATTAAATACAAAAGGTACACTGCCGACTTAAGTACAAGAAGACTGACTCTACTTACAGTCTATGTTGTGAACCTTTCCTGTGAGAGAAGTTTTAGATTCCGATGATTTACTTCAGGTTTACTGTATCCCTTGGACCTTCTTATTGACGATAAAACCCAGAAATTGCATCGGAATTAAACACAATAAGCACAATGCCGACTTAAGTACAAGAGGACTGACTCTTCTTACATTCTTTGATTTGAACCTTTCCAATAGGACCAGTTTTAGATTCCGATGCTTCACTTCAGGTTTACTGTATCCCTTGTACCTGCTTATTGACGATGAAACACAGAAATTGCATCAGAATTAAATACAAAAGGCACACTGCCGACTTAAATTCAAGAAGACTGACCCTTTTTACTGTCTATGATTAGAACCTTTCCTGTGAGACCAGTTTTAGTTTCCGATGCTTCGTTTCTGTTTTACTGTATCCCTTGGACCATCTTATTGACGATGTAACACAGAAATTGCATCGGAATTAAATACAAAATGCACAATGCCAACTTAAGTACAGGAAGACTGATTCTTCTTACTGTCTATGTTTCGAAACTTTCCTTTGAGACCAATTTTGATTCCGATGCTTCACTTCAGGTTTACTGTATCCCTTGGACCTTCTTATCGACGATGAAACACAGAAATTACATCGGATTTAAATACAAAAGGAACAATGCCGACTGAAGTACAAGAAGACTGTCACTTCTTATTGTCTATGATTTGAAGCTTTCCTGTGAGACCAGTTTCAGATTCCTACGCTTCATTTCAGGTGTATTGTAACCCGTGGACCTTCTTATTGATGATGAACACAGAAATTGCATCGGAATTAAATACAAAAGGCACAATGCCGACTTAAGTACATGAAGACTGACTCTTCATACTGTCTATGTTTTGAACCTCTCCTGTGAGACCAATTTTAGATTCCGATGGGTTACTTCAGGTTTACTGTATCCCTTGGACCTTCTTATTGACGATGAAACACAGAAATTGCATCGGAATTAAATATAAAAGGCACAAAGCCGACTTAAGTACAAGAAGACTGACTCTCCTTACTGTCTATGATTGGAATGTTTCCTGTGAGACCATTTTTGATTCCGATGCTTCACTTCAGGTTTACTGTATCCTTTGGCCTTTCTTATTGACGATGATACACAGTAATTGCGTCGGAAATAAATACAAAAGGCACAATGCCGTCTTAAGTACAAGAAGACTGACTCTTCTTACATTCTATGATTTGAACCTTTCCTGTGAGACCAGTATTAGATTCCGATGCTTCACTTCAGGTTTGCTGTATCCCTTGGGCCTTCCTATTGACGATGAAACACAGAAAATGCATGGGAATTAAATACAAAAGGCACAAAGCCGACTTAGGTACAAGAAGACTGACTCTTTTTACTGTCTATGTTGTGAACCTACCCTGTGAGACCAGTTTTAGTTTCCGATGCTTCACTTCAGGTTTACTGTATCCCTTGGACTTTCTCATTGACGACGAAACACAGAAATTGCGATCCGAATTAAATACAAAAGGCACAATGCCGACTTAAGTACAAGATGACTAAATCTTCTTACTGTCTATGTTTAGAACCTTTCCTGTGAGACCAGTTTTAGATTCCGATGCTTCACTTCAGGTTTACTATATCCCTTGGCCCTTGTTAATGACGATGAAACACAGAAATTGCATTGGAATTAAATACAAAAGGCACAATGCCGTCTTAAGTACAAGAAGACAGACTCTTCTTACTGTCTATGTTTTGAACCTTTCCTGTGAGACCAGGTTTAGATTCCGAAGCTTCACTTCAGGTTTACAGTATCCCTTGGACCTTCTTGTAGACGATGAAACACCCAAATTGCATAGGAATTATAATCAAAAGTCAAAATGCCGACTTAAAGACGAGAAGACCGACTCTTCTTACTGTCTATGCTTTGAACCTTTCCTGTGAGACCTGTATTAGATTCCGATGGTTCACTTCATGTTTACTGTATCCCTTGGACCTTCTAATTGACGATGAAACATAGAAATTGCATCGGAAGTAAATACAAAAGGCACTATGCCGACTTAAGTACAAGAAGACTGACTCTTCTTACTGTCTACGTCTTGAACCTATGCTGTGATACCAGTTTTGATTCCGAAGCTTCACTTCAGGTTTACTGTATCCCTTGGACCGTCTTATTGACGATGAAACATAGAAATTGCATTGGAATTAAATACAAAAGGCACAATGCCGATTTAAAAACAAGAAGACTGACTCTTCTTACATTCTATGACTTGAACCTTTCCTGTGAGATCAGTTTTAGATTCCGATGCTTCACTTCAGGTTTACTATATCCCTTGGCCCTTGTTATTGACGATGAAACACAGAAATTGCATCGGAATTAAATTCAAATGCACAATGCCGACTTAAGTACAAGAGGACTGACTCATCTTATATTCTATGAATTGAACCTATCCTGTGAGACCAGGTTTGATACCGATGCTCCACTTCAGGTTTACTGTATCCCTTGGACCTTCTTTTTGACGATGAAACACAGAAATTGCGTCGGAATTAAATACAAAATCAAAATGCCGACATAAGTACAAGACGACTGACTCTTCTTACTGTCTATACTTTGAACATCTCCTCTGAGACCAGTTATGGATTCTGATGCTTTACCTTAGGTTTACGATATCCGTTGGACCCTCATATTGACGATGAAACACAGAAATTGCATCGGAATTATATACAAATGCACAATGCCGACTTAAGTCCAAGGGGATTGACTCTTCTTACATTCTTTGATTTGAACCTTTCCAATAGGACCAGTTTTAGATTCCGATGCTTCAATTCAGGTTTACTGTATCCCTTGTACCTGCTTATTGACGATGAAACACAGAAATTGCATCGGAATTAAATACAAAAGGCACAATGCCAACTTAAGTACAAGAAGAATGACTCTTCTTACTGTCTATGTTATGAACTTTTCCTGTGAGACCAGTTTTATAAATCGAAGCTTCACTTCAGTTTTACCTTATCCCTTATACCTTCTAATTGACGATGAAACACAGAAATTGCATCGGAATTAAATACAAAATGCACAATGCCGACTTAAGTACAAGAAGACTGACTTTTCCTTCATTCTTTGACTTGAACCTTTCCTATTTGACCAGTTTTAGATTCCGATGCTTCACTTCAGGTTTACTGTATCCCTTGGACTTTGTTATTGACGATAAAACTCAGAAATTGAGTCGGAATTAAACACAATAAGCACAATGCCGACTTAAGTACAAGAGGACTGACTCTTCTTACATTCTTTGATTTGAACCTTCCCTATTTGAGCAGTTTTAGGTTCCGATGCTTCACTTCAGGTTTACTGTATCCCTTGTTGCTTATTGACGATGAAACACAGAAATTGCATCGGAATTAAATACAAAAGGCACAATGCCAACTTAAGTACAAGAAGACTGACTCTTCTTACTGTCTATGTTTTGAACCACCCCTGTGAGACCAGTTTTAGATTCCTATGCTTGAATTCAGGTTTACTGTATCCCTTGGACCTTCTTATTGACGATGAAACACAGAAATTGCATCGGAATTAAATACAAAATCTAAATGCCTACTTAAGTACAAGGAGACTGACTCTTCTTCCTGTCTATGTTTTGAACCTTAGCTGTGAGACCATTTTCGATTCCGAGGCTTCACTTCAGGTTTACTGTATCCCTTGGACCTTCTTATTGACGATGAAACACAGAAAATGCAAAGGAATTAAATACAAAAGGCACAATGACAATGTAAATACAAGAAGACTGACTCTTCTTACATTCTTTGATTTGAACCTCTCCTATTTGACCAGTTTTAGATTCCGATGCTTCACTTCAGGTTTACTGTATCCCTTGGACTTTGTTATGGACGATAAAACCCAGAAATTGCATCGGAATTAAACACAATAAGCACAATGCCGACTTAAGTACAAGAGGACTGACTCTTCTTACATTCTTTGATTTGAACCTTTCCTATTTGACCAGTTTAGATTCCGATGCTTTACTTCAGGTTTACTGTATCCCTTGTTGCTTATTGACGATGAAACACAGAAATTGCATCGGAATGAAATACAAAAGGCACAATGCAAACTTAAGTACTAGAAGACTGACTCTTCTTACTGTCTATGTTTTGAACATTAGCTGTGAGACCGGTTTTGATTCGAAACTTCACTTCAGGTTCACTGTACCCCTCAGACTTTCTTATTGACCATAAAACACAGAAACTGGATCGGAATTAAGTACAAAAGGCACAATGCCGACTTAAGTACAAGAAGATAGACTCTTCTAATTGTCTAGGTTTTGAACCATTCCTGTGAGACCAGTGTTAGTTTCCGATGCTTACCTTCAGGTTTACTGTATCCCTTGGACCTTCTTATTGACGATGAAACACAGAAATTGCATCGGAATTAAATACAAAAGGCACAATGCCGACTTTAGTACAAGAAGACTGACTCTTCTTACTGTCTATGTTTTGAGCCATTCCTGTGAGACCAGTTTTGATTCCGATGCTTCACTTCAGGTTCACCGTATCCCATGGACTTTCTTATTGACGATGAAACACAGAAATTGCATTGGAATTAAATACAAAAGGCACAATGCCATCTTAGGTACAAGAAGACAGACCCTTCCTACTGTCTATGATTTGAACCTTTACTGTGAGACCAGGTTTAGATTCCGATGCTTCACTTCAGGTTTACTGTATCCCTTGGACCTTCTTATTGACGATGAAACACAGAAATTGCGTCGGAATGAAATGCAACAGGCACAATGCCGACTTAATAACAAGAAGACCGACTCTTCTTACTGTCTATGTTTTGAACCTTTCCTGTGAGACCAGTTTCAGATTCCGATGCTTTACTTCAGGTCTTCTGTATCCCTTGGACCCTCTTATTGACGATGAAACACAGAAATTGCATCGGAATTAAATACAAAAGGCACAATGCCGACTTAAGTACAAGAAGACTGACTCTCCTTACTGTCTATGATTGGAATGTTTCCTGTGAGACCATTTTTGATTCCGATGCTTCACTTCAGGTTTACTGTATCCTTTGGCCTTTCTTAGTGACGATGATACACAGTAATTGCGTCGGAAATAAATACAAACAGCACAATGCCGACTTAAGTACAAGAAGACTGACTCTTCTTACTGTCTATGTTTTGATCCATTCCTGTGAGACCAGTTTCCATTTCAAAGCTTCACTTCAGGTTTACTGTATCCCTTGGACCTTCTTATTGACGATGAAACACAGAAATTGCATCGGAATTAAATACAAAAGGCACAATGCCGTCTTAAGTACAAGAAGACTAAATCTCCTTACATTCTATGATTTGAACCTTTCCTGTGAGACCAGTATTAGATTCCGATGCTTCACTTCAGGTTTGCTGTATCTCTTGGGCCTTCCTATTGACGATGAAACACAGAAAATGCATCGGAATTAAATACAAAAGGCACAAAGCCGACTTAAGGACAAGAAGACAGACTCTTCTTAAAGTCTATGTTTGAACCTTTACTGTGAGACCAGGGTTAGATTCCGATGCTTCACTTCAGGTTTACAATATCCCTTGGACCTTCTTGTAGACGATGAAACACCGAAATTGCATAGGAATTAAATTCAAAAGTCAAAATGCCGACTTAAAGACGAGAAGACCGACTCTTCTTACTGTCTATGCTTTGAACCTTTCCTGTGAGACCAGTATTAGATTCCGATGGTTCACTTCATGTTTACTGTATCCCTTGGACCTTCTAATTGACGATGAAACATAGAAATTGCATCGGAATTAAATACAAAAGGCACTATGCCGACTTAAGTACAAGAAGACTGAATCTTCTTACTGTCTACGTCTTGAACCTTTGCTGTGATACCAGTTTTGATTCCGAAGCTTCACTTCAGGTTTACTGTATCCCTTGGACCGTCTTATTGACGATGAAACACAGAAATTGCGTTGGAATTAAATACAAAAGGCACAATGCCGATTTAAAAACAAGAAGACCGACAATTCTTACAATCTATGACTTGAACCTTTCCTGTGAGATCAGTTTTAGATTCCGATGCTTCACTTCAGGTTTACTGTATCCCTTGGACCTTCTCATTGACGATGAATCACAGAAATTGCATCCGAATTAAACACAAAAGGCACAATTCCGAATTAAGTACAAGAAGACGGACTCTTCTTACTGTCTATGCTTTGAACCTTTCCTGTGAGACCAGTTTTAGTTTCCGATGCTTCACTTCAGGTTCACTGTATCCCTTGTACCTTCTTATTGACAATGAAACACAGAAATCGCATCGGAATTAAATTCAAAATGCACAATGCCGACTTAAGTACAAGAAGACTGTCTCTTCTAACTGTCTATCTTTTGAATCTTTACTGTGGGACCAGTTTTAGATTCCGATGCTTCACTTCAGGTTTACTGTATCCCTTGGACCTTCTTTTTGACGATGAAACACAGAAATTGCGTCGGAATTAAATACAAAATCAAAATGCCGACATAAGTACAAGACGACTGACTCTTCTTACTGTCTATACTTTGAACATCTCCGCTGAGACAAGTTATGGACTCCTATGCTTTACCTTAGGTTTACGGTATCCGTTGGACCCTCATATTGACGATGAAACACAGAAATTGCATCGGAATTATATACAAATGCACAATGCCGACTTAAGTACAAGAGGACTGACTCATTTTATATTCTATGATTTGAACCTATCCTGTGAGACCAGGTTTGATACCGATGCTCCACTTCAGGTTTACTGTATCCCTTGGACCTTCTTTTTGACGATGAAACACAGAAATTGCGTCGGAATTAAATACAAAATCAAAATGCCGACATAAGTACAAGACGACTGACTCTTCCTACTGTCTATACTTTGAACATCTCCTCTGAGACCAGTTATGGATTCCGATGCTTTACCTTAGGTTTACTTTATCCGTTGGACCCTCATATTGACGATGAAACACAGAAATTGCATCGGAATTATATACAAATGCACAATGCCGACTTAAGTTCAAGGGGACTGACTCTTCTTACATTCTTTGATTTGAACCTTTCCAATAGGACCAGTTTTAGATTCCGATGCTTCAATTCAGGTTTACTGTATCCCTTGTACCTGCTTATTGACGATGAAACACAGAAATTGCATCGGAATTAAATACAAAAGGCACAATGCCAACTTAAGTACAAGAAGACTGACTCTTCTTACTGTCTATGTTATGAACTTTTCCTGTGAGACCAGTTTTATAAATCGAAGCTTCACTTCAGTTTTACCTTATCCCTTATACCTTCTAATTGACGATGAAACACAGAAATTGCATCGGAATTAAATACAAAAGGCACAATGCCGACTTAAATACAAGAGGACTGACTCTTCTTACGGTCTATATTTAGAACGTTTCCTCTGAGACCATTTTTAGATTCCGATGCTTCACTTCAGGTATACTGTATCCCTTGGCCCTTCAAATTAACGATAAAGCACAGAATTTGCATCGGAATTAAATACAAAAGGCACAATGCCGGCTTAAGTACAAGAAGACTGACTTTTCCTACATTCTTTGACTTGAACCTTTCCTATTTGACCAGTTTTAGATTCCGATGCTTCACTTCAGGTTTACTGTATCCCTTGGACTTTGTTATTGACGATAAAACTCAGAAATTGAGTCGGAATTAAACACAATAAGCACAATGCCGACTTAAGTACAAGAGGACTGACTCTTCTTACATTCTTTGATTTGAACCTTTCCTATTTGAGCAGTTTTAGGTTCCGATGCTTCACTTCAGGTTTACTGTATCCCTTGTTGCTTATTGACGATGAAACACAGAAATTGCATCGGAATTAAATACAAAAGGCACAATGCCAACTTAAGTACAAGAAGACTGACTCTTCTTACTGTCTATGTTTTGAACCACCCCTGTGAGACCAGTTTTAGATTCCTATGCTTGAATTCAGGTTTACTGTATCCCTTGGACCTTCTTATTGACGATGAAACACAGAAATTGCAGCGGAATTAAATACAAAATCTAAATGCCTACTTAAGTACAAGGAGACTGACTCTTCTTCCTGTCTATGTTTTGAACCTTAGCTGTGAGACCATTTTTGATTCCGAGGCTTCACTTCAGGTTTACTGTATCCCTTGGACCTTCTTATTGACGATGAAACACAGAAAATGCAATGGAATTAAATACAAAAGGCACAATGACAATGTAAATACAAGAAGACTGACTCTTCTTACATTCTTTGATTTGAACCTTTCCTATTTGACCAGTTTTAGATTCCGATGCTTCACTTCAGGTTTACTGTATTCCTTGGACTTTGTTATGGACGATAAAACCCAGAAAATGCATCGGAATTAAATACAAAAGGCACAAAGCCGACTTAAGTACAAGAAGACAGACTCTTCTTAAAGTCTATGTTTGAACCTTTACTGTGAGACCAGGGTTAGATTCCGATGCTTCACTTCAGGTTTACTGTATCCCTTGGACCTTCGTGTTGACGATGAGACACAGAAATTGCATCGGAATTAAATACAAAAGGCACTATGCCGACTTAAGTACAAGAAGACTGACTCTTCTTACTGTCTACGTCTTGAACCTTTGCTGTGATACCAGTTTTGATACCGAAGCTTCACTTCAGGTTTACTGGTGCCCTTGGACCGTCTTATTGACGATGAAACACAGAAATTGCGTTGGAATTAAATACAAAAGGCACAATGCCGATTTAAAAACAAGAAGACCGACTCTTCTTACATTCTATGACTTGAACCTTTCCTGTGAGATCAGTTTTAGATTCCGATGCTTCACTTCAGGTTTACTGTATCCCTTGGACCTTCTCATTGACGATGAATCACAGACATTGCATCCGAATTAAACACAAAAGGCACAATTCCGAATTAAGTACAAGAAGACGGACTCTTCTTACTGTCTATGCTTTGAACCTTTCCTGTGAGACCAGTTTTAGTTTCCGATGCTTCACTTCAGGTTTACAGTATCCCTTGGACCTTCTTATTGACAATGAAACACAGAAATCGCATCGGAATTAAATTCAAAAGGCACAATGCCGACTTAAGTACAAGAAGACTGTCTCTTCTAACTGTCTATGTTTTGAATCTTTACTGTGGGACCAGTTTTAGATTCCGATGCTTCATTTCAGGTTTACTGTATCCCTTGGACCTTCTTTTTGACGATGAGACACAGAAATTGCGTCGGAATTAAATACAAAATCAAAATACCGACATAAGTACAAGACGACTGACTCTTCTTACTGTCTATACTTTGAACATCTCCTCTGAGACCAGTTATAGATTCCGATGCTTTACCTTAGGTTTACGGTATCCGTTGGACCCTCATATTGACGATGAAGCACAGAAATTGCATCGGAATTATATACAAAAGCACAAAGCCGACTTAAGTACAAGAGGACTGACTCTTCTTACATTCCATGATTTAACCTATCCTGTGAGACCAGGTTTGATACCGATGCTCCACTTCAGGTTTACTGTATCCCTTGGTCCTTCTTACTGACGATAAAACACAGAAATTACATCGGAATTAAATACAAAAAGCGCAATGCCGACTTAAGTTCAAGAGGAATGACTCTTCTTACATTCTATGATTTGAACCTTTCCTGCGAGACCAGTTTTAGATTCCACTTCTTTACTTCAGGATTACTGTATCCTTTGGATCTGCTTATTGACGATGAAACACAGAAATTGCATCGGAATTGAATACAAAAGCACGATGCCGACTTAAGTACAAGAAGACTGACTCTCCTTACTGTCTATGATTGGAATGTTTCCTGTGAGACCATTTTCGATTCCGATGCTTCACATCAGGTTTACTGTATCCTTTGGCCTTTCTTATTGACGATGATACACAGTAATTGCGTCGGAAATAAATACAAACAGCACAATGCCGACTTAAGTACAAGAGGACTGACTCTTCTTACAGTCTATGTTTTGAACCATTCCTGTGTGACCAGTTTCCATTTCGATGCTTCACTTCAGGTTTACTGTATCCCTTGGACCTTCTTATTGACGATGAAACACAGAAATTGCATCGGAATTAAATACAAAAGGCACAATGCCGTCTTAAGTACAAGAAGACTAAATCTTCTTACATTCTATGATTTGAACCTTTCCTGTGAGACCAGTATTAGATTCCGATGCTTCACTTCAGGTTTGCTGTATCCCTTGGGCCTTCCTAATGACGATGAAACACAGAAAATGCATCGGAATGAAATACAAAAGGCACAAAGCCGACTTAAGTACAAGAAGACAGACTCTTCTTACAGTCAATGTTTGAACCTTTACTGTGAGACCAGGTTTAGATTCCGATGCTTCACTTCAGGTTTACAGTATCCCTTGGACCTTCTTGTAGACGATGAAACACCGAAATTGCATAGGAATTAAATTCAAAAGTCAAAATGCCGACTTAAAGACGAGAAGACCGACTCTTCTTACTGTCTATGCTTTGAACCTTTCCTGTGAGACCAGTATTAGATTCCGATGGTTCACTTCATGTTTACTGTATCCCTTGGACCTTCTAATTGACGATGAAACATAGAAATTGCATCGGAATTAAATACAAAAGGCACTATGCCGACTTAAGTACAAGAAGACTGACTCTTCTTACTGTCTACGTCTTGAACCTTTGCTGTGATACCAGTTTTGATTCCGAAGCTTCACTTCAGGTTTACTGTATCCCTTGGACCGTCTTATTGACGATGAAACACAGAAATTGCGTTGGAATTAAATACAAAAGGCACAATGCCGATTTAAAAACAAGAAGACTGACTCTTCTTACATTCTATGACTTGAACCTTTCCTGTGAGATCAGTTTTAGATTCCGATGCTTCACTTCAGGTTTACTGTATCCCTTGGACCTTCTCATTGACGATGAATCACAGAAATTGCATCCGAATTAAACACAAAAGGTACAATTCCGAATTATGTACAAGAAGACGGACTCTTCGTACTGGCTATGCTTTGAACCTTTCCTGTGAGATCAGTTTTAGTTTCCGATGTTTCACTTCAGGTTTACTGTATCCCTTGGACCTTCTTATTGACAATGAAACACAGAAATCGCATCGGAATTAAATTCAAAAGGCACAATGCCGACTTAAGTACAAGAAGACTGTCTCTTCTAACTGTCTATGTTTTGAATCTTTACTGTGGGACCAGTTTTAGATTCCGATGCTTCATTTCAGGTTTACTGTATCCCTTGGACCTTCGTTTTGACGATGAGACACAGAAATTGCGTCGGAATTAAATACAAAATCAAAATGCCGACATAAGTACAAGACGACTGACTCTTCTTACTGTCTATACTTTGAACATCTCCTCTGAGACCAGTTATAGATTCCGATGCTTTACCTTAGGTTTACGGTATCCGTTGGACCCTCATATTGACGATGAAGCACAGAAATTGCATCGGAATTATATACAAAAGCACAATGCCGACTTAAGTACAAGATGACTGACTCTTCTTACTGTCTATGTTTTTAACCTTTCCCGTGACTCCAGTTTTAGTTTCTGATGCTTCACTTCAGGTTTACTGTATCCCTTGGACCTTCTTATTAACGATGAAACACATAAATTGCATCGGAATTAAATTCAAAAGGCACACTGCCGACTTAAGTACAAGAAGACTGACTCTACTTACTGTCTATGTTTTGAACCTTTCCTGTGAGAGAAGTTTTAGATTCCGATGATTTACTTCAGGTTTACCGTATCCCTTGGACTTTGTTATTGACGATGAAACACAGAATTTCCGTCGGGATTAAGTACAAAAGGCACAATGCCCACTTAAAAACAAGAAGACTGACTCTTCGTACTGCCTATGTTTTGAACCTTTCCTGTGTGACCTGTTTCAGATTCCGATGCTTTACTTCAGGTGTACTGTGTCCCTTGGACCTTCTTATTGACGATAAAACCCAGAAATCGCATCTGAATTAAATACAAAAAGGTACAATGCCGATTTCAGTACAAGAGGACTGACTCTTCTCTCATTCTATGATTTGAACCTTTCCTGTGAGACCAGATTTAGATTCCTATGCATCATTTCTAGTTTACTGTATCCTTTGGACATTCTTATTGACGATGAAACACAGAAATTACATCGGATTTAAATACAAAAGGCACAATGCCGACTGAAGTACAAGAAGACTGACAGTTCTTACTGTCCATGATTTGAACCTTTCCTGTGAGACCAGTTTCAGACTCCTATGCTTCATATCCGGTTTACTGTATCCATTGGACCTTCTTATTGACGAAGAAACACAGATATTGCACCGGAATTATATACAAAATGCACAATGCCGATTTAAGTACATGAAGACTGACTCTTCTAACTGTCTATGATTTGAATCTTTATTGTGGGACCAGTTTTAGATTCCGATGCTTCACTTCAGGTTTACTGTATTCCTTGGACATTCTTATTGACGATGAAACACAGAAATTGCGTTGGAATTAGATACAAAATCAAAATGCCGACATCAGTACAAGAAGACTGACTCTTCTAACTGTCTATACTTTGAACATTTCCTCTGAGACCAGTTATAGATTCCGATGCTTTATCTTAGGTTTCCTGTATCCGTTGGACCTTCATAGTGACGATGAAACACAGAAATTGCATCGGAATTATACACAAAAGCACCATGCCGACTTAAGTACAAGAAGACTGACTCTTCTTACTGTCTATGTTTTGAACCTTTCTTGTGACTCCAGTTTTAGTTTCCGATGCTTCACTTCAGGTTTACCGTATCCCTTGGACCTTCTTATTAACGATGAAACACATAAATTGCATCGGAATTAAATACAAAAGGCACACTGCCGACTTAAGTACAAGAAGACTGACTCTTATTACTGTTTATGTTTTGAACCTTTCCTGTGAGACCAGTTTTAGTTTCCGATGTTTTATTTCAGGTTTACTGTATCCCTTGGACCTTCTTATTGACGATAAAACCCAGAACTTGCATCGGAATTAAACACAATAAGCACAATGCCGACTTAAGTACAAGAGGACTGACTCTTCTTACATTCTTTGATTTGAACCTTTCCTATTTGGCCAGTTTTAGATTCCAATGCTTCACTTCAGGTTTACTGTATACCTTGTACCGGCTTACTGACGATGTAACACAGAAATTGCATCGGAATTAAATACAAAATCTAAATGCCTACTTGCGTACAAGAAGACTGACTCTTCTTACTGTCTATGTTTTGAATCTTTCCTGTGAGACCAGTTTTGATCGCGATGCTTCACTTCAGGTTAGCTGTATCCCTTGGACCTTCGTATTGACGAAGAAACACAGAAATTACATCGGAAGTAAATACAAAAGGCACATTGCCGAGTGAAGTACAAGAAAACTGACTCTTCTTACTGTCTATGTTTTGAACCTTTCCTGTGGGACCAATTTTAGATTTCGAAGCTCTACTTCAAATTTACTGCACGCCTTGGACCTTTTTTTTGAAGATAAAATACAGATATTGCATCGGAATTTAATACAAAAGCACAATGCCGATTTAAGTACAGGAAGACTGACTCTTCATACTATATATGCTTTGAAAGTTTCCTGTGAGACCAGTTTTAGATTCCGATGTTTCACTTCAGGTTCACTGTATCCCTTGGACTTTGTTACTGACGATGAAACACAGAGATTGCGTCGGAATTACATACAAAAGGCACAATGCCCACTTAAAAGCAACAAGACTGACTCTTTTTACTGTCTATGTTTTGAACCTGTCCTTTGAGACCAGTTCTAATTTCCGATGCTTCACTTCAGGTTTACTGTATCCCTTGGACCTTCTTATTGATGATAAAATCCGAAAGTTGCATCGGAAGTAAATACAATAAGCACAATGCCGACTTAAGTACAAGAGGACTGACTCTTCTTACATTCATTGATTTGAACCTTTCCTATGTGACCAGTTCTAGATTCCGATGCTTCAATTCAGGTTTACTGTATCCCTTGGACCTTCATAATGACAATGAAACACAGATATTGCATCGGAATTATATAAAAATGGCAGAATGCCGACTTAAGTACAAGAAGACTGACTTTTCTTACGGTCTACACTTTGAACCTCTCCTGTGAGACCAGTTTTAGATTCCGATGCTCCATTTCAGGTTTCATGTATCCCCTGGACCTTATTATTGACGATAAAACACAGAAATTTCATCGGAATTAAATATAAAATGCACAATGCCGACTTAAGTACAAGAAGACCGACTCTTCTTACAGTCTATGTTTTGAACCTTTCCTGTGACACAAGTGTTAGTTTCCGATGCTTCAATTCAGGTTTGCTGTATCCCTTGGACCTTCTTATTGACGATGAAACACAGAAATTGCATCGGAATGAAATTCTATAGGCACAATGCCGACTTAAGTAAAAGTGGACGGACACTTCGTACATTCTATGATTGGAACCTTTCCTGTGAGACCAGTTTTAGATTACGATGCTTCACCTCTGCATTACTGTATCCCTTTGATCTTGTTATTGACGATGAAACACAGAAATTGCATCGGAATTAAATACAAAAGGCACAATGCTGACATAAGTACAATAAGTCTGACTCTTCTTACTGTCTATGATTTGAACCTTTCCTGTGAGACCAGTGTTAGATTCCTATGCTTTATTTCCGGTTTACTGTCTCCCTTGGTCCTTCTAATTGACGATGAAACACAGAAATTGCATCAGAATTAAATACAAAAGGCACAATGCCGCCTTAAGAACAAGAAGACTGACTCTTCTTAGTGTCTATGTTTTATCCATTCCTGTGAGATTAGTTTTGAATCCGATGCTTTAGTTCGGGCTTACTGTATAACTTGGACTTTCTTGTTGACGATGAAACACAGAATTTGCGTCGGAATTAAATACAAAAGGCACAACGTCCGCTTAAAAACAAGAAGACTGAATCTTCTTACTGTCTATGCTTTGAACCTTTCCTGTGAGACCAGTTTTAGATTCCGAAGTTTTACTTCAGGTTTACTGTATCCCTTGGACCTTTTTATTGACGATAAAACACAGAAATTGCATCGGAATTTAATACAAAAGGCACAATGCCGACTTAAGTACAAGAGGACTGACTCTTCTTACATTCTATGATATGAACCTTTCCTGTGAGACCAGTTTTAGATTCCGATGCTTCACTTCAGGTTTACTGTATCGCTTGGACCTGCTTACTGACGATGAAACACAGAAATTGCATCGGAATTAAATACAAAAGGCACAATGCTGACATAAGTACAATAAGTCTGACTCTTCTTACTGTCTATGATTCAAGCCTTTGCTGCGGCACCAGTTTTAGATATCGATGCGTCACTTCAGGTTTACTGTATCCCTTGGACCTTCGTATTGAAGATGATGCACAGAAATTGCATCGGAAGTAAATACAAAACGCACGATGCCGACTTAAGTACAAGAAGGCTGACTCTTCTTACTGTCTACGATTTGAACTTTTCCTGTGAGACCAGTTTTGATTCCGATGCTTCACTTCAGGTTTACTGTATCCTTTGGATCTTCATATTGACGAAGAAACACAGAAATTGCTCGGAATTAAATACAAGACACACAATGCTGACTTAAGTACAAGAAGACTGACTCTTTTTACTGCCTATGTTGTGATCCTTTCCTGTGAGACCAGTTTTAGTTTCCGATGCTTAACTTCAGGTTTACTGTACTCTTATTGACGATGAAACACAGAAATAGCATCGGAATTATATACAAAAGGCACAATGCCGATTTAAGTACAAGAAGAATGACTCTTCTTACAGTCGATGTTTTGAACATTTCCTGTGAGACCTGTTTTAGATTACGATGCTTCTCTTCAGGTTTCCTGATTCCCTTGGACCTACTGACTGACGATGAAACACAGAAATTGAGTTGGAATTAAATACAAAAAGCACAATGCCGACTTAAGTACAAGAAGACTGAGTCTTCTTACTATCTGTGATTTGAACCTTTAGTGTGAGACCAGTTTTAGATTCCGATGCCTCATACCAGGTTTACTGTATCCCTTGAACCTTCTTATTGACGATGAAACACAGAAAATGCATCGGAATTAAATACAATAGGCACAATGCCGACTTAAGTACAAGAAGACTGACTCTTCTAGTGTCTATGTTTTTGAACCATTCCTGTGAGACCAGTTTTGATTCCGATGCTTTACTTCGGGTTTACTGTATCCCTTGGACTTTCTTGTTGACGATGAAACACAGAAATTGCGTCGGAATTAAATACAAAAGGCACAATGACCACTTAAAAACAAGAAGACTGACTCTTCTTACTGTCTATGTTTTGAGTTTACTGTATTCCTTGGACCTCATTATTGACGATGAAATACAGAAGTTGCATCGGAATTTAATACAAAAGACACAATGCCGACTTAAGTACAAGAGGACTGACTCTTCTTACATTCTATGATTTGAACCTTTCCTGTGACACAAGTTTTAGTTCCCGGTGTTTCACTTCAGGCTTACTGTATCCCTTGGACCTTCTTATTGACGATGAAACACAGAAATTTCATCGGAATTAAATACAAAATGCACAATGCCGACATAAGTACAAGAAGACTGACTCTTCTTACAGTCTATGTTTTGAACCTTTCCTGTGAGAGCAGTTTTGATTCCGATGCTCCACTTCAGGTTTACTGTATCCCTTGGATCTTCATATTGACGATGAAATCCAGAAATTGCATCGGAATTAAATACAAATGGCACAATGCCGACCTAAGTATTAGAAGACTGAGACTTATTACTGTCTATATTTTGAACCTTTCCTGTGGGACCAGTATTAGATTCCTATGCTACATTTCTAGTTTACTGTCTCCCTTGGACTTTCTTATTGACGATGCAACATAGAAATTGCATCGGAACTAAATACAAAATGCACAATGCCGACTTAAGTACAAGAAGACTGACTCTTCTTACTGTCTATGTTTTGAACCTTTCCTGTGAGACCAGTTTTGATTCCGATGCTTCACTTCAGGTTTACTGTATCCCTTGGACCTTCTTATTGACGATGAAACACAGAAGTTACATCGGAATTAATTACAAAACTCACAATGCCGACTGAAGTACAAGAAGACTGACACATCTTACTGTATATGATTGGAACCTTTCCTGTGAGACCAGATTCAGATTCCTATACCTCATTTCAGGTTTACTGTATCCCTTGGACCTTCTTGTTGACGATGAAACAAAGAAATTGCACCGGAATTAAATACAAAGGGCTCAATGCCGACTTAAATACATGAAGACTGACTCTTCTTACCGTCTATGTTTTGAACCCTTCCTGTGAGACCAGTTTTAGATTCCGATGCTTTACTTCAGATTTACTGTATCCCTTGGACCTTCTTGTTGATGAAGAAACACAGAAATTGCGTCGGAATTAAATACAAAAGTCACAATGCCCACTTAAAAACAAGAAAACTGACTCTTCTTACTGTCTATGATTTGAGCCTTTCCTGTGAGACCAGTTTTAGATTCCGAAGCTTTACTTCAAGTTTACTGTATCCCTTGGACCTTATTATTGACGATAAAACACAGAAATTGCATCGGAATTTAATACTAAATGCACAATGCCGACTTAAGTACAAGAGGACTGTCTCTTCTTACATTCTATGATTTGAACCTTTCCTGTGAGACTAGTTTTCGATTCCGATGCTTCATTTCAGGTTTACTGTATCCCTTGGACCTTCTAATTGTTGATGAAACACAGAAATTTCATCTGAATTAAATACAAAACGCACGATGCCAACATAAGTGCAATAGGAATTACCCTTCTTACATTCTACGATTTGAGCCTTACCTCTGAGATCAGTTTTAGATATCGATGCTTCACTTCAGGTTTACTGTATTCCTTGGAGCTTCTTTTTGACGATGAAACACAGAAATTGCATCGGAATTAAATACAAAACTCACAATGCCGACTTAAGTACAAGAAGACTGACTCTTTTTACTGTCTATGTTGTGAACCTTTCCTGTGAGATCAGTTTTAGATTCCGGTGCTTCACTTCAGGTTTACTGTGTTCCTTGGACCTTCGTTTTGACGATGTAGCACAGAAATTGCAACGGAATTAAATACAAGAGGCACAATGGCGACTTAAGTACAAGAAGACTGACTCTTCTTTCGGTCTATATTGGGAACCTTTCCTGTGAGACCAGTTTTAGATTCCGATGCTTCATTTCAGCTTTCATGTATCCCTTGGACCTTCTTATTGACGATGAAACACAGAAATAGCATCGGAAATAGATACAAAAGGCTTAATGCCGACTTAAGGACAAGAGTACTGACTCTTCTTACATTCAATGATTTGAACCTATCCTGTGAGACCAGTTTTGATTCCGATGCTTCACTTCAGGTTTACTAAATCCTTTGGATCTTCATATTGACGATGAAGCACAGAAATTGCATCGGAATTAAATACAAAAGGCACAATGCCGACTTAAGTACAAGAAGACTGACTCCTCTTACTGTCTATGCTTTGAAGCTTTCCTGTGACATAAGTTTTAGATCCTGATGCTTCACTTCAGGTATACTGTATCCCTTGGAGCTACTTATTAACGATGAAACACATAATTTGCATCGGAATTAAATACAAAAGGCACAATGCCGACTTAAGTACAAGAGATCTTACTCCTCTTACTTTCTATGATTTGAACCTTTCATGTGAGACCAGTGTTAGATTCCGATGCTACACTTCAGGTTTACTGTAGCCCTTGGACCTTCTTATTGACGATGAAACACAGAAATTGCATTGGACTTAAATACAAAAGGCACAATGCCAATTAAATACAAGAGGATTGGCTCTTCTTACATTCTATGATTTTAGCCATTCCTGTGAGACCAGTTTTAGATATCGATGCTTCACTTCAGGTTTACTATATCCCTTGGACCTTGCTTTTGACGATGAAACACAGAAATTGCATCGGAATTAAATACAAAAGGCATAATGACGACTTAAGTGCAAGAAGACTGACTCTCCTTATTCTCTATGTTTTAACCTTTCCTGTGAGACCAGTTTTAGATTCCGATGCTTCACTTCAGGTTTACTGTATCCCTTGGACCTTCTTATTGACGATGAAACACAGAAATTGCATCGGAATTAAATACAAAAGGCACAATGCCGACTAAAGTACAAGAAGACTGACTCTTCTTACTGTCTATGTTTTGAACCTTTCCTGTTAGACCAGTTTTAGATTCCGATGCTTCACTGCCGGTTTACTGTATCCCTTGGACCTTCTTATTGACGATGAAACAGTGAAATTGCATCGGATATAAATGCAAAAGGCACAGTGCCGACTTAAGTAAAAGAGGGCTGACTCTTCATACTTTCTAAGATTTGAACCTTTCCTGTGAGACCAGTTTTAGATTCCGATGCTTCACTTCAGGTTTACTGTATTTCTTATACCTTCTTATTGACGATGAGACACAGGAAGTGGATCGGAATTAAATTCAAAAGGCATAATGATAACTTAAGTACAAGAAGACTGACTCTTCTTACTGTCTATGATTTGAACCTTTCCTGTGAGACCAGTTTTAGATTCGGATGCTTGACTTCAGGTTTACTGTATCCCTTGGACCTTCTTATTGACGATGAAACTCAGAAATTGCATCGGAATTAAATACAAAAGGCACAATGCCGACTTAAGTACAAGAAGACTTACTCTTTTTACTGTCTATGTTGTGAACCTTTCCTGTGAGACCAGTTTTAGATTCCGATGCTTCACTTCAGGTTTACTGTATCCCTTGGACCTGCTTATTGACGATGAAGCACAGAAATTGCATCGGAATTAAATATAAAAGGCACAAATGCGACTTAAGTAGAAGAGGAGTGACTCTTCTTACAGTCTATGTTTTGAATCTTTCCTGTGACACCAGTTTTAGATTCCGATGCTTCACTTCAGGTTTACTGTATCCCTTGGACCTTCTTGTTGACGATGAAACACAGTAATGGCATTGGAATTACATACAAGAGGCACAATGTCGACTTAAGTACAAGAGGTCTGACTCCTCTTACATTGTATGATATTAGCCTGTCCTGTGGGACCAGTTTTAGATATCGATGCTTAACTTCAGGTTTACTGTATCCCTTGGACCTTTTTATGGACGATGAAACACAGATATTGCATCGGAATTTAATACAAAAGGCACAATGCCGACTTAAGTACAAGAAGACTCACTCTTCTTACTGTCTATGATTTGAACCTTTCGTGTGAGACCAGTTTTTGATTCCGATGCTTCACCATAGGTTTACTGTATCAGTTAGATCTTCTTATTGACGATGAAACACAGAAATTGCATCGGAATTAAATACATAAGGCACAATGCCGACATAAGTACAAGAAGACTGACTTTTCTTACTGTCTATGTTTTGATCCTTACCTGTTAGACCAGTTTTAGATTCCGATAGTTCACTTCAGGTTTACTGTATAATTTGGACCTTCTAAGTGATGATGAAACACAGAAATTGCATCGGAATTAAATACAAAATGCTCAATGCTGACATGAGTACAAGAAGACTGACTCCTCTTACTGTCTATAGTTTAAACGTTTCCTGTGAGACCAGTTTTAGATTCCGATGCTTCACTGCCGGTTTACTGTATTCCATGGACCTTATTGACGACGAAACACTGAAATTGCATCAGATATATATGCAAAAGGCACAATGCCGACTTAAGTACAAGAGGACTGACTCTTCTTACTTTCTATGATTTGAACCTTTCCTGTAACACCAGATTTAGATATCGATGCTTCACTTCAGGTTTAATGTATCCCTTGGACCTTCTAATTGACGATGAAACACAGAAATCGCATCGGAATTAAATACAAAAATCACAATGCCGGCTTAAGTACAAGAAGACTGACTATTCTTACTGTGTATGCTTTGAACCTTTCCTGTGAGACCAGTTTTCGATTCCGATGCTTCACTTCAGGTTTACTGTATCCCTTGAAGCTTCATATCGACGATGAAACACTGAAATTGAATCGGAATTAAATGCAAAAATCACATTGCCGGCTGAAGTACAAGAAGACTGACTCTACTTACTGTCTATGTTTTGAACCTTTCCTGTGAGAGAAGTTTTAGATTCCGATGATTTACTTCAGGTTTACTGTATCCCTTGGACCTTCTTATTGACGATAAAACCCAGAAATTGCATCGGAATTAAACACAATAAGCACAATGCCGACTTAAGTACAAGAGGACTGATTCTTCTTACATTCTTTGATTTGAACCTTTCCAATAGGACCAGTTTTAGATTCCGATGCTTCACTTCAGGTTTACTGTATCCCTTGTACCTGCTTATTGACGATGAAACACAGAAATTGCATCGGAACTAAATACAAAAGGCACAATGCCAACTTAAGTACAAGAAGACTGACTCTTCTTACTGTCTATGTTATGAACTTTTCCTGTGAGACCAGTTTTATAAATCGAAGCTTCACTTCAGTTTTACTGTATCCCTTATACCTTCTAATTGACGATGAAACACAGAAATTGCATCGGAATTAAATACAAAAGGCACAATGCCGAATTAAATACAAGAGGACTGACTCTTCTTACGGTTTATATTTAGAACGTTTCCTCTGAGACCAGTTTTAGATTCCGATGCTTCACTTCAGGTTTACTGTATCCCATGTTGCTTATTGTCGATGAAACACAGAAATTGCATCGGAATTAAATACAAAAGGCACAATGCCAACTTAAGTACAAGAAGACTGACTCTACTTACTGTCTATGTTTTGAACCTTAGCTGTGAGACCAGTTTTGATTCCGAAGCTTCACTTCAGGTTTACTGTATCCCTTGGACCTTCTTGTTGACGATGAAACACAGAAATTGCATTGGAATTAAATACAAAAGGCACAATGCCGATTTAAATACAAAAAGACTGACTCCTCTTGCTGACTATGGTCTGATCCTTTTAAGTGAGACCAGTTTTAGATCCCGATGCTTTACTTCAGGTTCACTGTATCCCTCAGACTTTCTTATTGACCATGAAACACAGAAATTGGATCGGAATTAAGTACAAAAGGCACAATGCCGACTTAAGTACAAGAAGACAGACTCTTCATACTGTCTATGCTTTGAACCTTTACTTTGAGACCAGTTTTAGTTTCCGATGCTTCACTTCAGGTTTACTGAATCCCTAGGGCCTTCTTATTGACGATGAACCACAGATATTGCATCGGGATTAAATACAAAAGGCACAATTCCGACTTAAGTACAAGAAGACTGACTCTTCTTATTGTCTATGTTTTGAATCTCTACTGTGAGACCAGTTTTAGATTCCGATGCTTTACTTCAGGTTTACTGTATGCCTTGGACCTTCTTATTGACGATGAAACACAGATATTGCATCGGAATTAAATACAAAAAGGCACAATGCAGGCTTGAGCACAAGAGGATTGACCCTTCTTACATTCTATGATTTGAGCCTTTCCAGTGAGACCAGTTTTAGATTCCAATGCTTCACTTTAGGTTTACTGTATGCCTTGGACCTTCATATTACGACGAAACACAGAAATTGCATCGGAATTAAATAAAAAATAAACAATGCCGACTTAAGTACAAGAAGAGAGACTCTTCTAATTGTCTATGTTTTGAACCTTTCCTGTGAGACCAGTGTTAGTTTCCGATGCTTACCTTCAGGTTTACTGTATCCCTTGGACATTCTTATTGACGATGAAACACAGAAATTGCATCGGAATTAAATACAAAAGGCACAATGCCGACTTTAGTACAAGAAGACTGACTCTTCTTACTGTCTATGTTTTGAGCCATTCCTGTGAGACCAGTTTTGATTCCGATGCTTCACTTCAGGTTTACCGTATCCCTTGGACTTTGTTATTGACGATGAAACACAGAATTTCCGTCGGGATTAAGTACAAAAGGCACAATGCCCACTTAAAAACAAGAAGACTGACTCTTCGTACTGCCTATGTTTTGAACCTTTCCTGTGTGACCAGTTTCAGATTCCGATGCTTTACTTCAGGTGTACTGTGTCCCTTGGACCTTCTTATTGACGATAAAACCCAGAAATCGCATCTGAATTAAATACAAAAAGGCACAATGCCGATTTCAGTACAAGAGGACTGACTCTTCTCTCATTCTATGATTTGAACCTTTCCTGTGAGACCAGATTTAGATTCCTATGCTTCATTTCTAGTTTACTGTATCCTTTGGACATTCTTATTGACGATGAAACACAGAAATTACATCGGATTTAAATACAAAAGGCACAATGCCGACTGAAGTACAAGAAGACTGACAGTTCTTACTGTCTATGATTTGAACCTTTCCTGTGAGACCAGTTTCAGACTCCTATGCTGCATATCCGGTTTACTGTATCCATTGGACCTTCTTATTGACGAAGAAACACAGATATTGCACCGGAATTATATACAAAATGCACAATGCCGATTTAAGTACATGAAGACTGACTCTTCTAACTGTCTATGATTTGAATCTTTACTGTGGGACCAGTTTTAGATTCCGATGCTTCACTTCAGGTTTACTGTATTCCTTGGACATTCTTATTGACGATGAAACACAGAAATTGCGTCGGAATTAGATACAAAATCAAAATGCCGACATAAGTACAAGAAGACTGACTCTTCTTACTGTCTATACTTTGAACATTTCCTCTGAGACCAGTTATAGATTCCGATGCTTTATCTTAGGTTTCCTGTATCCGTTGGACCTTCATAGTGACGATGAAACACAGAAATTGCATCGGAATTATACACAAAAGCACCATGCCGACTTAAGTACAAGAAGACTGACTCTTCTTACTGTCTATGTTTTGAACCTTTCTTGTGACTCCAGTTTTAGTTTCCGATGCTTCACTTCAGGTTTACCGTATCCCTTGGACCTTCTTATTAACGATGAAACACATAAATTGCATCGGAATTAAATACAAAAGGCACACTGCCGACTTAAGTACAAGAAGACTGACTCTTCTTACTGTCTATGTTTTGAACCTTTCCTGTGAGACCAGTTTTAGTTTCCGATGATTTACTTCAGGTTTACTGTATCCCTTGGACCTTCTTATTGACGATAAAACCCAGAAATTGCATCGGAATTAAACACAATAAGCACAATGCCGACTTAAGTACAAGAGGACTGACTCTTCTCTCATTCTATGATTTGAACCTTTCCTGTGAGACCAGATTTAGATTCCTATGCTTCATTTCTAGTTTACTGTATCCTTTGGACATTCTTATTGACGATGAAACACAGAACTTACATCGGATTTAAATACAAAAGGCACAATGCCGACTGAAGTACAAGAAGACTGACAGTTCTTACTGTCTATGATTTGAACCTTTCCTGTGAGACCAGTTTCAGACTCCTATGCTGCATATCCGGTTTACTGTATCCATTGGACCTTCTTATTGACGAAGAAACACAGATATTGCACCGGAATTATATACAAATTGCACAATGCCGATTTAAGTACATGAAGACTGACTCTTCTAACTGTCTATGATTTGAATCTTTACTGTGGGACCAGTTTTAGATTCCGATGCTTCACTTCAGGTTTACTGTATCCCTTGGACTATCTTATTGGCGATGAAACACAGAAATTGCAATGGAATTATATACAAAAGGCACAATGCCCACTTAATAACAAGAAGACTGACTCTTCTTTCCGTCTATGTTTTGAACCTTTCCTGTGTGACCAGTTTTAGATTCCGATGTTATACTTCAGGTTTACTGTATCCCTAGGACTTTCTTATTGACAATGAAACACAGAAAATGCATCGGAATGAAATACAAAAGGCACAATGCCGACTTAATTACAAGAAGGTTGACCCTTCTTACTGTCTATGTTTTGAACCTTTCCTGTGAGACCAGTTTTAGTTTCCGATGTTTCACCTAAGGTTTACTGCATCCCTTGGATCGTCTTATTAACGATGGAACACATAAATTGCATCGGAATTAAATACAAAAGGCACACTGCCGACTTAAGTACAAGAAGACTGACTCTTCTTACTGTCTATGTTTTGAATCTTTCCTGTGAGACCAGTTTTGATCGCGATGCTTCACTTCAGGTTAGCTGTATCCCTTGGACCTTCGTATTGACGAAGAAACACAGAAATTACATCGGAAGTAAATACAAAAGGCACATTGCCGAGTGAAGTACAAGAAGACTGACTCTTCTTACTGTCTATGTTTTGAACCTTTCCTGTGAGACCAATTTTAGATTTCGAAGCTCTACTTCAAATTTACTGCACGCCTTGGACCTTTTTTTTGAAGATAAAACACAGATATTGCATCGGAATTTAATACAAAAGCACAATGCCGATTTAAGTACAGGAAGACTGGCTCTTCATACTATATATGCTTTGAAAGTTTCCTGTGAGACCAGTTTTAGATTCCGATGTTTCACTTCAGGTTCACTGTATCCCTTGGACTTTCTTATTGACGATGAAACACAGAGATTGCGTCGGAATTACATACAAAAGGCACAATGCCCACTTAAAAGCAAGAAGACTGACTCTTTTTACTGTCTATGTTTTGAACCTGTCCTTTGAGACCAGTTCTAATTTCCGATGCTTCACTTCAGGTTTACTGTATCCCTTGGACCTTCTTATTGATGATAAAATCCGAAAATTGCATCGGAAGTAAATACAATAAGCACAATGCCGACTTAAGTACAAGAGGACTGACTCTTCTTACATTCATTGATTTGAACCTTTCCTATGTGACCAGTTCTAGATTCCGATGCTTCAATTCAGGTTTACTGTATCCCTTGGACCTTCATAATGACAATGAAACACAGATATTGCATCGGAATTATATAAAAATGGCAGAATGCCGACTTAAGTACAAGAAGACTGACTTTTCTTACGGTCTACACTTTGAACCTCTCCTGTGAGACCAGTTATAGATTCCGATGCTAAATTTCAGGTTTCATGTATCCCCTGGACCTTATTATTGACGATAAAACACAGAAATTTCATCGGAATTAAATATAAAATGCACAATGCCGACTTAAGTACAAGAAGACCGACTCTTCTTACAGTCTATGTTTTGAACCTTTCCTGTGACACAAGTGTTAGTTTCCGATGCTTCAATTCAGGTTTGCTGTATCCCTTGGACCTTCTTATTGACGATGAAACACAGAAATTGCATCGGAATGAAATTCTAAAGGCACAATGCCGACTTAAGTAAAAGTGGACGGACACTTCGTACATTCTATGATTGGAACCTTTCCTGTGAGACCAGTTTTATATTACGATGCTTCACCTCAGCATTACTGTATCCCTTTGATCTTGTTATTGACGATGAAACACAGAAATTGCATCGGAATTAAATACAAAAGGCACAATGCTGACAAAAGTACAATAAGTCTGACACTTCTTACTGTCTATGATTTGAACCTTTCCTGTGAGACCAGTGTTAGATTCCTATGCTTTATTTCCGGTTTACTGTCTCCCTTGGTCCTTCTAATTGACGATGAAACACAGAAATTGCATCGGAATTAAATACAAAAGGCACAATGCCGCCTTAAGAACAAGAAGACTGACTCTTTTAGTGTCTATGTTTTATCCATTCCTGTGAGATTAGTTTTGAATCCGATGCTTTAGTTCAGGCTTACTGTATAACTTGGACTTTCTTGTTGACGATGAATTATATTCAAAAGTCAAAATGCCGACTTAAAGACGAGAAGACCGACTCTTCTTACTGTCTATGCTTTGAACCTTTCCTGTGAGACCAGTATTAGATTCCGATGGTTCACTTCATGTTTACTGTATCCCTTGGACCTTCTAATTGACGATGAAACATAGAAATTGCATCGGAATTAAATACAAAAGGCACAACGTCCGCTTAAAAACAAGAAGACTGAATCTTCTTACTGTCTATGTTTTGAACCTTTCCTGTGAGACCAGTTTTAGATTCCGAAGTTTTACTTCAGGTTTACTGTATCACTTGGACCTTTTTATTGACGATAAAACACAGAAATTGCATCGGAATTTAATACAAAAGGCACAATGCCGACTTAAGTACAAGAGGACTGACTCTTCTTACATTCTATGATATGAACCTTTCCTGTGAGACCAGTTTTAGATTCCGATGCTTCACTTCAGGTTTACTGATTCGCTTGGACCTGCTTACTGACGATGAAACACAGAAATTGCATCGGAATTAAATACAAAAGGCACAATGCTGACATAAGTACAATAAGTCTGACTCTTCTTACTGTCTATGATTCAAGCCTTTGCTGCGGCACCAGTTTTAGATATCGATGCGTCACTTCAGTTTTACTGTATCCCTTGGACCTTCGTATTGAAGATGATACACAGAAATTGCATCGGAAGTAAATACAAAACGCACGATGCCGACTTAAGTACAAGAAGGCTGACTCTTCTTACTGTCTACGATTTGAACTTTTCCTGTGAGACCAGTTTTGATTCCGATGCTTCACTTCAGGTTTACTGTATCCTTTGGATCTTCATATTGACGAAGAAACACAGAAATTGCTCGGAATTAAATACAAAAGGCACAATGCCGACTTAAGTAGAAGAAGACTGACTCTTGTTACTGTCTATGTATTGAACCTTTCCTGTGACACAAGTTTTAGTTTCCGATGCTACAGTTCATGTCTACTGTATCCCTTGGACCTACATATTGACGATGAAACACATAAATAGCATCGGAATTAAATACAAAAGGGACACTGCCGACTTAAGTACAAGAAGATTGTCTCTTCTTACTGTATATCATTTGAACCTTTCCTGTGAGACCAGTTTTAGTTTCCGATGCTTCATTTCTGGTTTTCTGTATCCCTCTGCACTTCTAATTGACGATGAAACACAGAAATTGCATCGGAATTAGATACAAAATGCACAATGCCGACTTAAGTTCAAGAGGACTGACTCTTCTTACTGTCTATGTTTTGAACCATTCCTGTGACACACGTTATACATTCCGATGCTTCATTTCAGGTTTACTGTATCCCTCTGCCTTCCAATTGAAGATGAAACACAGAGATTGCATCGGAATTAAATAGAAAAGGCACAATGCTGACTTAGGTACAAGAAGACTGACTCTACTTACTGTCTATGTTTTGAACCATTAGTGTGACACTAGTTATGGATTCCCATGCTTCACTTCAGGTTTACTGTATCCCTTGTACCTTCTTATTGACGATGAATCACAGCAATTGCATCGGAATTAAATAGAAACGGCACATTGCTGACTTATGTACAAGAAGACTGTCTCATCTTACTGTGTATGTTTTGAAGCATTCCTGTGACACTAGTTATAGATTCCGAAGCTTCAATCCAGGTTTACTGTATCCCTCTGACCTTCTTATTGACGATGAAACACAGAAATTGCATCGGAATTAAATACAAAAGGCACAATCCCGAATTAAGTACAAGAAGACTGACTCTTCTTACTGTCTATGTTTTGAACCACTCCTGTGACACTAGTTACAGATTCCGATGCTTCACTTTAGGTTTACTGTATCCCTTGAACCTTCTTACCGACGATGAAACACAGAAATTGCATCGGAATTCAATACAAAAGGCACAATGCCGACTTAAGTACAAGAAGACTGATTCTTCTTACGGTGTATGTTTTGAACCATTCCTGTGACACTCGTTATAGATTCCGATGCTTCACTTCAGATTTACTGTATATCTCTGACCTTCTTATTGACGATGAAACACAGATATTGCATCGAAATTAAAGACAAAAGGCACAAAGCCGACTTAAGTGCAAGAAGAGTGACTGTTCTGACTGTCTATGTTTTGAACCATTCCTGTGAAACAAGTTATAGATTCCGATGCTTCACTTCAGGTTTACTGTATTCCTTGGACCTTCTTATTGACGATGAAACAAAGAAATTTCATCGGATTTTAATACAAGAGGGATAATGCCGACTTAAATACAAGAAGACTGACTCTACCTAATGTCTATGTTTTGAACCATTCCTGTGACAGTAGGTATAGATTCCGATGCTTCACTTCAGGTTTACTGTTTCCCTCTGACCTTCTTATTGGCGATGAAACACAGATATTGCATCGGAATGAAATACAAAAGGCACAATGCCGACTTAAGTACAAGAAGACTGACTCTTCTTACTGACTATGTTGTGAACATTTCCTGTGAGACCAGTTTTAGATTCCGATGCTTCACAATATGTTTACTGTATCCCTTGGTCCTCCTTATTGACGATGAAACACAGAAATTGCATCGGAATTAAATACAAAAGGCACAATGCCACTTAAGTACACGAAGACTGACTCTTCTTACTGTCTATGATTTGAACCATTCCTGTGACACTAGTTTTAGATTCCGATGCTTCACTTCAGGTGTACTGTATCCCTTGAACCTTCTTATTGACGATGAAACACAGAAATTGCATCGGAATTAAATACAAAACTCACAATGCCGACTTAAGTACAAGAAGACAGACTCTTCCTACTGCCTATGCTTTGAACCATTCCTGTGACACTAGTTATAGATTCCGATGCTTCACTTCAGGTTTACAGTATACCTCTGATCTCCTTATTGACGGTGAAACACAGAGATAGCATCGGAATTAAATAAAAATGCACAATGCCGAATTAAGTACAAGAAGACTGACTCTTCTTACTGACTATGTTTTGAACCATTCCTGTGACACTAGTTATGGATTCCGATGCTTCACTTCAGGTTTACTGTATCCCTCTGCCCTTCTAATTGACGATGAAACACAGAAATTGCACCAGAATTAGATACAAAATGCACAATGCCGACTTAAGTACAAGAGGACTGACTCTTCTTACTGTGTATTTTTTGAATCATTCTTGTGACACTAGTTATAGATTCCGATGCTTCATTTCAGGCTTACTGTATCCCTTGGACCTTCTTATTGACGATGAAATGCAGAAATTGCATCGGAAGAAAATAGAAAAGGCAGAATGCCGACTTAAGTACGAGAAGACTGACCCTTCCTATTGTCTATGTTTTGAACCATTCCTGTGACACTAGTTACAGATTCCGATGCTTCACTTCAGGTTTACTGTATCCCTCTGACCTTCTTATTGACGATGAAACACAGAAATTGCATCGGAATAATATAGAAAAAGCCCAATGCCGACTTAAGTGCAAGAAGGCTGACTGTTCTGACTGTCTATGTTTTGAATCATTCCTGTTACACTAGTTATAGATTCCGATGCTTCACTTCAGGTTTAATGTATCCCTTGGACCTTCTTATTGACGATGAATCGCAGAAATTGCATCGGAAATAAATAGAAACGGCACAATGCTGACTTATGTACAAGAACACAGAGTCATCTTACTGTGTATGTTTTGAACCATTCCTGTGACACTAGTTATAGATTCCGATGCTTCACTTCAGGTTTACTGTATCTGTCTAACCTTCCTACTGACGATGAAACACAGAAATTGCATCGGAATTAAATACAAAAGGCACAATGCCGACTTAAGTACAAGAAGACTGACTCTTCTTACTGTCTATTTTTTAACCATTCCTGTGACACTAGCTATAGATTCCGATGCTTCACTTCAGGTTTACTGTATCCCTCTGACCTTCTTATTGACGATGAAACACAGAAATTGCATCGGAATTAAATAGAAAAGGCAAAATGCTGACTTAAGTACAAGAAGACTGACTCTTCTTACTGTCTATGATTTGAACCATTCCTCTGACACTAGTTATACATTCCGATGCTTCACTTCAGGTGAACTGTATCCCTTGGACCTTCTTGTTGACGATGAAACACAGAAATTGCATCGGAATTAAATACAAAAGGCACAATGCCGACGCAAGTACAAGATGACTGACTCTTATTACTGTCTTTGTTTTGAACCATTCCTGTGACACCAGTTATAGATTCCGTTGCTTCACTTCAGGTTTTCTGTATCCCTTGGACCTTCTTATTGATGATGAAACACAGAAATTGCATCGGAATTAAATACAAAAGGCACAATGCCGACTTAAGTACAAGTAGACTGACTCTTCCTACTGTCTATGTTTTGAACCATTCCTGTGACACTAGTTGTAGATTCCGATGATTCACTTCAGGTTTTTTTGTCTCCCTCTGACCTTCTTATTGACGATGAAACACAGAAATGGCATCGGATTTAAATAGAAAAGGCACAATGCCGACTTAAGTACAATAAGAATGACTCTTCCTACTGTCTATGATTTGAACCATTCCTGTGACACTAGTTATAGATTCCGATGCTTCAATTCAGGTTTCTGTATCTCTATGACCTTCTTATTGACGATGAAACACAGAAATTGCAACGGAATTAAATACAAAAGGCACAATGCCGAGTCAAGTACAAGAAGTGTGACTCTTCCTACTGTTTATGTTTTGAACAATTCCTGTGACACTACTTATACATTCCGATGCTTCACGTCAGGTTTACTGTATCCCTCTGACCTTCTTATTGACGATGAAGCACAGAACTTGCATCGGAATTAAATAGAAAAGGCACAATGCCGACTTAAGTACAAGAAGACTGATTCTTCTTACTGACTATGTTTTGAACCATTTCTGTGACACTAGTTATAGATTCCGAAGCTTCACTTCAGGTTTACTGTATCCCTTGGACCTTCTTATTGACGATGAAACACAGAAATTGCTTCGGAATTAAATAAAAAGGCACAATGCGAATTAAGTACAAGTAGACTGACTCTTCTTACTGACTATGTTTTGATCCATTCCTGTGACACTAGTTATAGATTCCGATGCATGACTTCAGGTTTACTGTATCCCTCTGACCTTCTTATTGACGATGAAACGAATTGCATCCGAATTAAATACAAAAGGCACAATGCGGACTTAAGTACAAGAAGACTGACTCTTCCCCCTCTCTATGATTTGAACCATTCCTGTGACACTAGTTATAGACTCCGATGCCTCACTTCAGGTTTACTGTATCCCTCTAACCTTCCTATTGACGATGAAACACAGAAATTGCATCGGAATTAAATACAAAAGGCACAATGCCAACTTATGTACAAGAAGACTGACTCATCTTACTGTCTATGTTTTGAACCATTCCGGTGACACTAGTTATAGATTCCGATGCTTCACTTCAGGTTTACTGTATCCCTTGGACTTTCTTATTGACGACGAAACACAGAAATTGCATCGGAATTAAATAGAAAAGGCACAATGTCGACTTAAGTCTGAAGTACAAGAAGATTCACTCTTCCTACTGTCTATGTTTTGAACCATTCCTGTGACACTAGTTATAGATTCCGCTGCTTTATTTCAGGTTTACTGTATCCCTCTGACCTTCTTATTGACGACGAAACACAGAAATTGCATCGGAATTAAATAGAAAAGGCACAATGCCGACTTAAGTTCAAGAAGACTGACCCTTCCAATTGTCTATGTTTTGAACCATTCCTGTGACACTAGTTATAGACTCCGATGCTTCACTTCAACTTTACTGTATCCCTCTGACCTTCTTATTAACGATGAAACACAGAAATTGCATCGGAAATAAATACAAAAGACACAAAGCCAACTTAAGTAGAAGAAGACTGACTCTTCCTACTGTCTGTGTTTAGAACGATTCCTGTGACATTTGTTATACATTCCGATTCTTCACTTCAGGTTTACTGAATCCCCCTTACCTTCTTATTGACGATGAAACACAGAAATTGCATCGTATTTAAATAAAATTGGCACAATGCCGACTTAAGTACAAGAAGACTGACTCTTCTTACTGACTATGTTTTGAACCCTTTCTGTGACACTAGTTATAGATTCCTATGCATCACATCAGGTTTACTGTATCCCTTGGACCTTCGTATTGAAGATGAAACACAGAAATTGCATCGGAAGTAAATACAAAATTCACAATGCCGACTTATGTACAGGAAGACTGACTCATCTTACTGTCTATGTTTGAACCATTCCTCTGACACTAGTTATAGTTTCCGATGCTTCACTTCAGGTTTACTGTATCCCTCTGACCTTCTTGTTGACGATGAAACACAGAAATTGCATCGGAATTAAATAAAAAAGGCACAATGCCGACTTATGTACAAGAAGACTGATTCTTCTTACTGTCTATGTTTTGAACCATTCCTGTGACACTAGTTAAAGATTCCGATGCTTCACTTCAGGTTTACTGTATCCCTCAGTCCTTCCTATTGAAGATGAAACACAGAAATTACATCGGAATTAAATAGAAAAGGCACAATGCCGACTTAAGTACAAGAAGACTGACTCTTCTTACTGTCTATGTTTTGAACCATTCCTGTGACACAAGTTATAGATTCCGATGCTTCCCTTCAGGTTTACTGTATCCCTTGGACCTTCTTATTTACGATGAATCACAGAAATTGCATCGGAATTAAATAGAAAAGGCACAATGCCGACCTATGTACAAGAAGACTGACTCATCTTACTGTCTGTGTTTTGAACCATTCCTGTGACACTAGTTATGGATTCCGATGCTTCACTTCAGGTTTACTGTATCCCTCTGGCCTTCGTATCGATGATGAAACACAGAAATTGCGTCGGAATTAAATACAAAAGGCACAATGCCGACTTAGGTACAAGAAGAGTTACTCTTCTTACTGTCTATGCTTTGAACGATTCCTGTGACACTAGTTAAAGATTCCGATGCTTCACTTCAGGTTTACTGTATCCCTTGGACCTTCTTATTGACGATGAAACAAAGAAATTTCATCGGAATTAAATACAAAAGGCACAAAGCCGACTTAACTACAAGAAGACTGACCCTTCGTATTGTCTATGTTTTGAACCATTCCTGTGACACTAGTTATAGATTCCGATGCTTCACTTCAGGTTTACTGCATCCCTCTGACCTTCTTATTGACGATGATACACAGAAATTGCATCGGATATAAATACAAAAGGCACAATGCCGACTCAAGTAGAAGAAGACTGACTCTTCCTACTGTCTATGTTTTGAACGATTCCTGTGACACTAGTTATAGATTCCGATGCTTCACTTCAGGTTTACTGTATCCCTCTGACCTTCGTATTGACGATGAAACACAGAAATTGCATCAGAATTAAATACAAAAGCACAATGCCGACTTAAGTACAAGAAGACTTACTCTTCTTACTGAATATGTTGTGAACATTTTCTGTGAGACAGGTTTTAGATTCCGATGCTTCACTATATGTTTACTGTATCCCTCTGACCTTCTTATTGGCGTTGAAACACAGAAATTGCATCGGAATTAAATAGAAAAGGCACAATGCTGACTTAAGTACAAGAAGACTGACTCTTCTTACCGTCTAAGATTTGAACCACTCCTGTGACACTAGTTATAGATTCTGATGCTTCACTTCAGGTTTACTGTATCCCTCTGACCTTCTTATTGACGATTAAACACAGAAATTGCATCGGAATTAAATACAAAAGGCACAATGCCGACTTAAGTACATGTAGACTGACTCTTCCTACTGTCTATGTTTTGAACCATTCCTGTGACACTAGTTATAGATTCCGATGACTCACTTCAGGTTGACTGTATCCCTCTGACCTTCGTATTGTCGATGAAACACAGAAATTGCATCGGAATTAAATAGAAAAGGCACAATGCCGACTTAAGTACAAGAAGCCTGACTCTATCTAATGTCTATGTTTTGAACCATTCCTGTGACACTAGTTATAGATTCCGATGCTTAACTTCAGGTGTACTGTATCCCTTGGACCTTCTTGTTGACGATGAAACACAGAAATTGCATCGGAATTAAAGACAAAAGGCACAATGCCTACTTAAGTACAAGTAGACTGCCTCTTTTTACTGTCTATGTTTCAATAATTCCTGTGACACTAGTTATAGATTCCGATGCTTCACTTCAGGTTTACTGTATCCCTTGGACTTTCTTATCGACGATGAAACACAGGAATTGCATCGGAATTAAAAAGAAAAGGCACAATGCTGACTTAATTACTAGAAGACTGACACTTCTTAATGTCTATGATTTGAACCATTCCTGTGACACTAGTTATAGATTCCGATGCTTCACTTCAGGTGTACTATATCCCTTGGAACATCTTATTGACGATGAAACACAAAAATTGCATCGGAATTAAATACAAAAGGCACAATGCCGACTTAAGTAAAAGTAGACTGGCTCTTCTTACTGTCTATGTTTTGAACCATTCCTGTGACACTAGTTATAGATTCCGATGCTACACTTCAGGTTTACTGTATCCCAGTGACCTTCTTATTGCCGAAGAAACACTGAAATTGCATCGGAAGTAAATAGAAAAGGCACAATGCCGACTTAAGTACAAGAGGACTGACTGTTCCTACTGTCTATGTTTTGAACCATTCCTGTGACACTAGTTATAGATTCCGATGCTTCACTTCAGGTTTACTGTATCCCTCTGACCTTCTTATTGACGATGATACACGGAAATAGCATCGGAATTAGATACAAATAGCACAATGCCGACTTAAGTTCAAGAGGACTGACTCTTCTTGCTGTCTATTTTTTGAAACATTCCTGTGACACTAGTTATAGATTCCGATGCTTCAATTCAGGTTTACTGTATCCCTTGGACCTTCTTATTGACGATGAATCACAGAAAATGCATCGGAATTAAGTAGAAAATGCACAATGCCGACTTAAGTACAAGAAGACTGAGTCTTCTTACTGTCTATATTTTGAACCATTCCTGTGACACTAGTTATACACTCCGATGCTTCACGTCAGGTTTACTGTATCCCTCTGACCTTCTTATTGACGATGAAGCACAGAAATTGCATCGGAGTTAAATAGAAAAGGCTTAATGCCGACTTAAGTACAAGAAGACTGATTCTTCTTACTGACTATGTTTTGAACCATTTCTGTGACACTAGTTATAGATTCCGAAGCTTCACTTCAGGTTTACTGTATCCCTTGGACCTTTTTATTGACGATGAAACACAGAAATTGCATCGGAATTAAATAAAAAGGCACAATGCCGAATTAAGTACAAGTAGACTGACTCTTCTTACTGACTATGTTTTGATCCATTCCTGTGACACCTGTTTTAGATTCCGATGCATGACTTCAGGTGTACTGTATCCCTCTGACCTTCATATTGACGATGAAACAAATTGCATCGGAATTACATACATAAGGAACAATGCAGACATAAGTACAAGAAGACTGACTCTTCCTACTCTCTATGATTTGAACCATTCCTGTGACACTAGTTACACACTCCGATGCTTCACTTCAGGTTTACTGTATCCCTCTAACCTTCCTATTGACGATGAAACACAGAAATTGCATCGGAATTAAATACAAAAGGCACAATGCCGACGTAAGTACAAGATGACTGACTCTTATTACTGTCTTTGTTTTGAACCATTCCTGTGACACCAGTTATAGATTCCGATGCTTCACTTTAGGTTTACTGTATCCCTTGGTCCTTCTTATTGACGATGAATATCAGAAATTGCATCGGAATTAAATACAAAAGGCACAATGCCGACTTATGTACAAGAAGACTGACTCATCTTACTGTCTATGTTTTGAACCATTCCGGTGACACTAGTTATAGATTCCGATTCTTCACTTCAGGTTTACTGTATCCCTTGGACTTTCGTATTGACGACGATACACAGAAATTGCATCGGAATTAAATAGAAAAGGCACAATGTCGACTTAAGTTTTAAGTACAAGAAGACTGACTCTTCCTACTGTCTATGTTTTGAACCATTCCTGTGACACTAGTTATAGATTCCGCTGCTTTATCTCAGGTTTACTGTATCCCTCTGACCTTCTTATTGACGATGAAACACAGAAATTGCATCGGAATTAGATACAAAAAGCACAATGCCGACTTAGTACAAGAGGACTGACTCTTCTTCCTGTCTATGTTTTGAAACATTCCTGTGACACTAATTATAGGTTCCGCTGCTTCACTTCAGGATTACTGTATCCGTTGGACCTTCTTATTGACGACGAAACACAGAAATTGCATCGGAAGTAAATAGAAAAGGCACAATGCCGACATAAGTTCAAGAAGACTGACCCTTCCTATTGTCTATGTTTTGAACCATTCCTGTGACACTAGTTATAGACTCCGATGCTTCACTTCACGTTTACTGTATCCCTCTGACCTTCTTATTAACGATGAAACACAAAAATTGCATCGGAATTAAATACAAAAGGCACAATGCCGACTTATGTACAAGTAGACTGACTCTTCTTACTGTCTATGTTTTGAACCATTCCTGTGACACTAGTTATAGATTATGATGAGTCACTTCAGGTTGACTGTATCGCTCTGACCTTCTTATTGACGATGAAACACAGAAATTGCATCGGAATTAAATAGAAAAGACACAATGCCGACTTAAGTACAAGAAGAATGCCTCTTCCTACTGTCTATGTTTTGAACCATTTCTGTGGCTCTAGTTATAGATTCCGATGCTTCACATCGGGTTCACTGTATCCCTCTGACCTTCTTATTGACGATGATACACAGAAATAGCATCGGAATTAGATACAAATTGCGCAATGCCGACTTAAGTTCAAGAGGACGGACTCTTCTTGCTGTCTATGTTTTGAAACATTCCTGTGACACTAGTAATAGATTCCGATGCTTCACTTCAGGTTTACTGTATCCCTTGGACCTTCTTATTGACGATGAATCACAGAAATTGCATCGGAATTAAGTAGAAAATGCACAATGCCGACTTAAGTACAAGAAGTCTGAGTCTTCTTACTGTCTATATTTTGAACCATTCCTGTGACACTAGTTATAGATTCCGATGCTTCACTTCAGGTTTACTGTATCACTTGGACCTTCTTATTGACGATGAATCACAGAAATTACATGGGAATTAAATAGAAGAGGCACAATGCCGAATTATGTACAAGAAGACTGACTCATCTTACTCACTATGTTTTGAACCATTCCTGTGACACTAGTTATAGATTCCGATGCTTCACTTCAGGTTTACTGTATCCCTCTGACCTTCTTATTGACGATGAAACGCAAAAATTGCATCGGAATTAAATACAAAAGGCAAAATGCCGTTTTAAGTACAAGAAGACTGACTCTTCTTACTGTCTATGTTTTGAACCATTCCTGTGACACTAGTTATAGATTCCGATGCTTCACTTCAGGTTTACAGTATCGCTTGGACCTTCTTATTGACGATGAAACACGGTAATTGCATCGGAATTAAATACAAAAGGCACAATGCCGACATAAGTACAAGAAGACTGACTCTTCTTACCGTCTATTTTTAACCATTCCTGTGACACTAGTTATAGATTCCGATCCTTCACTTCATGTTTAGTGTATCCCATTGACCTTCTTATTGACGATGAAACACAGATATTGGATCGCAATTACATAGAAAAAGCACAATGCCGACTTAAGTACAAGAAGACTGACTCTTCTTGCTGACTATGCTTTGAACCATTCCTGTGACACTAGTTATAGCATCCGATGCTATAGTTCAGGTTTACTGTATCCCTCCGACCTTCTTATTGACGATGAAAAACAGAAATTGCATCGGAATTAAATACAAAAGGCACAATGTCGACTTAAGTAGAAGAATACTGACGCTTCTTACCCTCTATGTTTTGAACCATCCCTGTGACACTAGTTATAGATTCCGATGCTTCACTTCAGCTTTACTGTATCCCGCTGACCTTCTTATTGACGATAAAACACAGAAATTGCATCGGAATTAAATACAAAAGGCACAATGCCGACTTAAGTACAAGAAGACTGACTCTTCTTACTGTCTATTTTTTAACCATTCCTGTGACACTAGTTATAGATTCCGATGCTTCACTTCAGGTTAACTGTATCCCTCTGACGTTCTTATTGACGATGAAACACATAAATTGCATCGGAATTAAATACAAAAGGCACAATGCCGACTCAAATACAAGATGATTGGCTCTTGTTACTCTCTATGTTTTGAACCTTTCCTGTGACACCGGTTTTAGATTCCGATGCTTCACTTCAGGTTTACTGTATTACTTGTACCTTCCTATTGACGACGAAACACAGAAATTGCATCGGAATTAAATAGAAAAGGCACAATGCCGATTTAAGTACAAGAAGACTGACTCTTCTTAATGACCATATTTTGAACATTTCCTGTGAGACAAGTTTTAGATTCCGATGCTTCACTATATGTTTACTGTATCCCTCTCACCTTCATATTGACGATGAAACACAGAAATTGCATCGGAATTAAATACAAAAGGCACAATGCCGACTTAAGTACAAGAAGACTGACTCTTCTTACTGTCTATGTTTTGAACCATCCCTGTGACACTAGTTATAGATTCCGATGCTTCTCTCCAGGTTTACTGTATCCCTTGGACCTTCTTATTGACGATGAAACACAGAAATTGTATCGGAATTAAATACAAAATTCACAATGCCGACTTACGTACAAGAAGACTGACTCTTCATACTGTCTATGTTTTGAACCATTCCTGTGACACAAGTTATAAATTCCGATGCTTCACTTCAGGTTTACTGTATCCCTTGGACCTTCCTATTGACGATGAGACACAGAAATCGCATCGGAATTAAATAGAAAAAGCACTATGCCGACTTAAGTACAAGAAGACTGACTCTTCCTACTGTCTATGCTTTGAACCATTCCTGTGACACTAGTTATAGATTCCTATGCTTCACTACAGGTTTACTGTATACCTCTAACCTTATTATTGACGATGAAACACAGAAATTGCATCGGAATTAAATAGAGAAGGAACAATGCCGACTTAACTACAAGAAGACTGACTCTTCTTACTGACTATGTTTTGAACCATTCCTGTGACGCTAGTTATAGATTCCGATGCTTCACTCCAGGTTTACTGTATCCCTTGGACCCTCTTATTGACGTAGAAACACAGGAATTGCATCGGAAGTAAATACAAAAGGCACAATACCGACTTAAGTACAAGAAGACTGACTCTTCTTACTGACTATGTTTTGATCCATTCCTGTGACACTAGTTATAGATTCCGATGCTTCACTCCAGGTTTACTGTATCCCTTGGACCTTCTTATTGACGATGAAACACAGAAATTGTATCGGAATTAAATACAAAATTCACAATGCCGACTTACGTACAAGAAGAATGACTCTTTTTACTGACTATGTTTTGATCCATTCCTGTGACACTAGTTATTGATTCCGATGCTTCACTTGAGGTTTACTGTATCCCTCTGACCTTCTTATTGACGATGGAACACAGAAATTGCATCGGAATTTAATACAAAGGCACAATGCCGAATTAAGTACAAGAACACTGACTCTTAATACTCTCTATGTTTTGAACCATTCCTGTGACACTAGTTTTTTATTCCGATGCTTCACTTGAGGTTTACTATATCCTTCGGACCTTCTTATGGACGAAGAAACACAGAAATTGCATCGGAATTAAATACAAAAGGCACAATGCCGACTTAAGTACAATAAGACTGACTCTTCCATGTCTCTATGTTTTGAACCATTCCTGTGACACTAGTATAGATTCCGATGCTTCACTTGAGGTTTACTGTATCCCTCTGACCTTCTTATTGACGATGAAACACATAAATTTCACCGGGATTAAATACAAAAGGCACATCGCCGACATAAGTACGTCTAGACTGACTTTTCCTACTGTCTATGTTTTAAACAATTCCTGCGACACTAGTTATAGATTCCCGTGGTTCATTTCAGGTTTACTGTATCCCTGGGACCTTCTTATTGACGATGAAACACAGAAATTGCATCGGAATTAAATAGAAAAGGCACAATGCCGACATAAGTACGTCTAGACATACTTTTCCTACTGTCTATGTTTTAAACAATTCCTGCGACACTAGTTATAGATTCCCGTGGTTCATTTCAGGTTTACTGTATCCCTGGGACCTTCTTATTGACGATGAAACACAGAAATTGCATCGGAATTAAATAGAAAAGGCACAATACCGACTTAACTACAAGAAGACTGACTCTTCTTACTGACCATGTTTTGAACCATTCCTGTGACACTAGTTTTAGATTCCGATGCTTCACTCCAGGTTTACCGTATCCCTTGGACCTTCTTATTGACGATGAAACACAGAAATTGCATCGGAATTAAATACAAAAGACACAATGCCGACTTAAGTACAAGAAGACTGACTCTTCTTACTGACTATGTTTTGAACCTATCCTGTGACACTAGTTATAGATTCCGATGCTTCACTTCAGATTTACTGTATCCCTCTGACCTTCTTATTGACGATGAAACACAGAAATTGCATCGGAATTAAATAGAAAAAGCACAATACCGACTTAACTATAAGAAGACTAACTCTTCTTACTGACCATGCTTTGAACCAGTCCTGTGACACTAGTTATAGATTCCGATGCTTAACTTCAGGATTACTGTATACCACTGACCTACTTAGTGACGATGAAACACAGAAATTGCATCGGAATTAAATACAAAAGGCACAATGCCGACTTAAGTACAAGAAGACTGACTCTTCTTACTGACTATGTTTTGAACCATTCCTGTGACACTAGTTATAGATTCCGATGCTTCACTCTAGGTTTACTGTATCCCTTGGACCTTCTTATTGACGATTAAACACAGAAATTGCGTCGGAATTAAATAAAAAAAGCACAATGCCGACTTAAGTACAAGAAGACTGACTCTGCTTACAGTCTATGTTTTGAACCATTCCTGTGATACTAGTTATAGATTTCGATGCTTCACTTCAGGTTAACTGTATCCCTTGGACCTTCTTATTGACGATGAAGCACAGAAATTGCATCGGAATTAAATACAAAAGGCACAATGCCGACTTAACTACAAGACGACTGACTCATCTTACTGTCTATGTTTTGAACCATTCCTGTGACACTAGTTATAGTTTCCGATGCTTCACGCCAGGTTCTCTGTATTCCTTGGACCTACTTATAGACGATGAAACACAGAAATTGCATCGGAATTAAATACAAAAGCACAATGCCGACTTGAGTACAAGAAGACGGACTCTTCTTACTGACTATGCTTTGAACCATTCCTGTGACACTAGTTATAGATTCCGATGCTTCACTTCAGGTTTACTGTATCCCTCTGACCTTCTTATTGACGATGAAACTCAGAAATTGCTTCGGAATTAAATACTAAAGGCACGATGCCGAATTAAGTACAAGAATACTGACTCTTCTTACTGTCGATGCTTTTGAACCATTCCTGTGACCCTAGTTATAGATTCCGATGCATCACTCCAGGTTTACTGTATCCCTTGGACCTTCTTATAGACGATGAAACACAGAATTTGCATCGGAATAAAATAAAAAAGGCACAATGGCGACTTAAGTACAAGAAGACTGACGCTACTTACTGTCTATGTTTTGAACCATTCCTGTGACACTAGTTATTGATTCCGATGCTTCACTCCAGGTTTACCCTATCCCTTGGACCTCCTTATTGACGATGAAACACAGAAATTGCATAGGAATTAAATAGAAAAGGCTCAATGCCGACTTAAGTACAAGAAGACTGACTCTTCCTACAGTCTATGATTTGAACCATTCCTGTGACACTAGTTATAGATTCAGATGCTTCACTTCAGGTTTACTGTATCGCTCTCTCCTTCTTATTAACGATGAAACACAGAAATTGCATCAGAATTAAATACAAAAGTCACAATGCCGACTTAAGTACAAGATGACTGACTCTTCCCACTGTCTATGTTTTGAACCATTCCTGTTATACTAGTTATAGATTCCGATGCTTCACTTCAGGTTTACTGTATCCCTTGGACCTTCTTATTGACGATGAAACACAGACATTGCTTCGGAATTAAATACGAAAATCACAATGCCGACTTATGTACATGAAGACTGACTCTTCTTACTGACTATGTTTGAACCATTCCTGTGACACTAGCTATAGATTCCGATGCTTCACTTCAGGTTAACTGAATCCCTTGGACCTTCTTATTGACGATCAAACACAAAAATTGCATCGGAATTTAATACAAAAGGCACAATGCCGACTTATGTACAAGAAGACTGACTCTTCTTACTGATTATGCTTTGATTCATTCCTGTGACACTAGTTATAGATTCCGCTGCTTCACTCCAGGTTTACTGTATCCCTTGGACCTTCTTATTGACGATGAAACATAGAAATTGCATCGGAATTAAATACAAAAGGCACAATGCCGACTTAAGTACACGAAGACTGACTCTTCTTACTGACTATGTTTTGAACCATTCCTGTGACACTAGTTATAGATTCCGATGTTTCACTTCAGGTTTACTGTAGCCCTTGGACCTTCTTATTGACGATGAAACACATCAATTGCATCGGAATTAAATAGAAAAGGCACAATGCCGACTTAAGTGCAAGAAGACTGACTCTTCCTACTGTCTATGCTTTGAACCATTCCTGTGTCACTAGTTATAGATTCCGATGCTTCACTCCAGGTTTACTGTATCCCTTGGACCTTCTTATTGACGATGAATCACAGAAATTGCATCGGAATTAAATAGAAAAGGCACATTGCCGACTTAAGTACAGGAAGACTGACTCTTCTTACTGACTACGTTTTGAACCATTCCTGTGACACTAGTTATAGATTCCGATGCTTCACTTCAGGTTTACTGTATCCCTCTGACCTTCTTATTGACGATGAAACACAGAAATTGCATCGGAATTAAATACAAAAGGCACAATTCAGAATTAAGTACAAGAAGACTGACTCCTCTTACTGTCTATATTTTGAACCATTCATGTGACACTAGTTATAGATTCCAATGCGTCAGTCCAGGTTTACTGTATCCCTTGGAACTTCTTATTGACGATGAAACACAGAAATTGCATCGAAATTAAATTAAAAAGGCACTATGGCGACTTAAGTACAAGAAATCTGACTCTTCTTACTGACTATTATTTGAACCGTTCATGTGACACTAGTTATAGATTCCGGTGCTTCACTTCAGGTTTACTGTATCCCTTGGACCTTCTTATTGACGATGAAACACAGAAATTGCATCGGAATTAAATACTAAAGGCACAATGCCGAATTAAGTACAAGACGACTGACTCTTCTTACTGACTATGTTTTGAACCATTCCTGTGACACTAATTATAGATTCCGATGCTTCACTTCAGGATTACTGTATCCCTCTGACCTTCTTACTGACGATGAAACACAGCCATTGCATCGGAATTAAATACAAAAGGCACAATGCCGAATTACGTACAAGAAGACTGACTCTTCTAACTGACTATGTTTTGAAACATTTATGTGACACTAGTTATAGAATCCGATGCTTTACTCAACGTTTACAGTATAACTTGGACCTTCTTATTGACGATGAAACACAGAAATTGCATCGGAATTAAATTCAAATGGCACAATGGCGACATAAGTACAAGACGTCTGACTCTTCTTACTGACTATGATTTGAACCATACATGTGACACTAGTTATAGATTCCGATGCTTCACTTCAGGTTCACTGTATCCCATGGACATTCTTATTGACAATGAAACACTGAAATAGCATCGGAATTAAATACTAAAGGCACAATGCCGAATTAAGTACAAGACGACTGACTCTTCTTACTGTCGATGTTTTGAACCATTCCTGTGACACTAGTTATAGATTCCGATGCTTCACTCCAGGTTTACTGTATCCCTTGGACCTTCTTATTGACGATGAAACACAGAAATTGCATAGGAATTAAATAGAAAAGGCACAATGCCGACTTAAGTAGAAGAAGACTGACTCTTCCTACTGTCTATGTTTTGAACCATTTCTGTGTCACTAGTTATAGATTCCGATGCTTCTCTCCAGGTTTACTGTATCCCTTGGACCTTCTTATTTACGATGAAACACACAAATTGCATCGGAAATAAATACAAAAGGCACAATGCCGACTTAAGTACAAGAGGACTGACTCTTCTTACTGACTATGTTTTGAACCATTCCTGTGACACTAATTATAGATTCCGATGCTTCACTTCAGGATTACTGTATCCCTCTGACCTTCTTACTGACGATGAAACACAGCCATTGCATCGGAATTAAATACAAAAGGCACAATGCCGAATTACGTACAAGAAGACTGACTCTTCTAACTGACTATGTTTTGAAACATTTATGTGACACTAGTTATAGAATCCGATGCTTTGCTCAACGTTTACAGTATAACGTGGACCTTCTTATTGACGATGAAACACAGAAATTGCATCGGAATTAAATTCAAATGGCACAATGGCGACATAAGTACAAGACGTCTGACTCTTCTTACTGACTATGATTTGAACCATACATGTGACACTAGTTATAGATTCCGATGCTTCACTTCAGGTTCACTGTATCCCATGGACATTCTTATTGACAATGAAACACTGAAATAGCATCGGAATTAAATACTAAAGGCACAATGCCGAATTAAGTACAAGACGACTGACTCTTCTTACTGTCGATGTTTTGAACCATTCCTGTGACACTAGTTATTGATTCCGATGCTTCACTCCAGGTTTACTGTATCCCTTGGACCTTCTTATTGACGATGAAAAACAGAAATTGCATAGGAATTAAATAGAAAAGGCACAATGCCGACTTAAGTAGAAGAAGACTGACTCTTCCTACTGTCTATGTTTTGAACCATTCCTGTGACACTAGTTATAGATTCCGATGCTTCACTTCAGGTTTACTGTATCCCTCTCTCCTTCTTATTAACGATGAAACTCAGAAATTGCATCAGAATTAAATACAAAAGTCACAATGCCGACTTAAGTACAAGAAGACTGACTCTTCCCACTGTCTATGTTTTGAACCAATCATGTTACACTAGATATAGATACCGATGCTTCACTTCAGGTTTACTGTATCCCTTGGACCTTCTTATTGACGATGAAACACAGAAAATGCATCGGAGTTAAATACAAAAATCACAATGCCGACTTATGTACGTGAAGACTGACTCTTCTTACTGACTATTTTTTAACCATTCCTGTGACACTAGCTATAGATTCCGATGCTTCACTTAAGGTTAACTGTATCCCTTGGACCTTCTTATTGACGATGAAACACAAAAATTGCATCGGAATTAAATACAAAAGGCACAATGCCGACTTATGTACAAGAAGACTGACTCTTCTTACTGGCTATGTTATGAACCATTCCTGTGACACTAGCTATAGATTCCGATGCTTCACCTCAGGTTTACTGTATCCCTTTGACCTTCTTATTGACGCTGAAACACTGAAATTGCATCGGAATTAAATACAAAAAGCACAATGCCAATCTTAGTACAAGAAGACTGACTCTTCTTACTGACTATGTTTTGATTCATTCCTGTGACACTAGTTATAGATTCCGCTGCTTCACTCCAGGTTTACTGTATCCCCTGGACCTTCTTATTGACGATGAAACATAGAAATTGCATCGGAATTAAATACAAAAGGCACAATGCCGACTTAAGTACAAGAAGACTGACTCTTCTTACTGACTATGTTTTGAACCATTCCTGTGACACTAGTTATAGATTCCGATGTTTCACTTCAGGTTTACTATAGCCCTTGGACCTTCTTATTGACGATGAAACACATCAATTGCATCGGAATTAAATAGAAAAGGCACAATGTCGACTTAAGTGCATGAAGACTGACTCTTCCTACTGTCTATGTTTTGAACCATTCCTGTGTCACTAGTTATAGATTCCGATGCTTCACTCCAGGTTTACAGTATCCCTTGGACCTTCTTATTGAAGATGAATCACAGAAATTGCATCGGAATTAAATAGAAAAGGCACAATGCCGACTTAAATACAGGAAGACTGGCTCTTCTTACTGACTATGTTTTGAACCATTCCTGTGTCACTAGTTATAGATTCCGATGCTTCACTTCAGGTTTACTGTATCCCTCTGACCTTCTTATTGACGATGAATCACAGAAATTGCATCGGAATTAAATACAAAAGGCAAAATTCCAAATTAAGTACAAGAAGACTGACTCCTCTTACTGTCTATATTTTGAACCATTCATGTGACACTAGTTATAGATTCCGATGCTTCAGTCCAGGTTTACTGTATCCCTTGGACCTTGTTATTGACGATGAATCACAGAAATTGCATCGATATTAAATACAAAAGGCACTATGGCGACTTAAGTACAAGAAGTCTGACTCTTCTTACTGACTATGATTTGAACCATTCATGTGTCACTAGTTATAGATTCCGGTGCTTCACTTCAGGTTTACTGTATCCCTTGCACCTTCTTATTGACGATGAAACACAGAAATTGCATCGAAAATAAATATAAAAGGCACAATGCCGACTTAAGTACAAGAAGACTGACTCTTCTTACTGACTATGTGTTGAACCATTCCTGTGACACTAATAATAGATTCCGATGCTTGACTTCAGATTTACTGTATCCCTCTGACCTTCTTATTCACAATGAAACACAGAAATTGCTTCGGAATTAAATACTAAACTCACAATGCCGAATTAAGTACAAGAAGACTGACTCTTCTTACTGTCGATGATCTGAACCATTCCTGTGACACTAGTTATAGATTCCGATGCTTCACTCCAGGTTTTTCTGTATCCCTCGGACCTTCTTATTGACGATGAAACACAGAAATTGCATCGGAATTAAATGAAAAAGGCACAGTGCTGGCTTTAGTACAAGAAGACTGACGCTACTTACTGTCTATGTTTTGAACCATTCCTGTGACACTAGTTAAAGATTCCGATGCTTCACTTCAGGTTTACTGTATCCCTCTGACCTTCTTATTGACGATGAAACTCAGAAATTGCTTCGGAATTAAATACTAAAGGCACGATGCCGAATTAAGTACATGAATACTGACTCTTCTTACTGTCGATGTTTTTGAACCATTCCTGTGACCCTAGTTATAGATTCCGATGCATCACTCCAGGTTTACTGTATCCCTTGGACCTTCGTATAGACGATGAAACACAGAAATTGCATCGGAATTAAATAAAAAAGGCACAATGCCGACTTAAGTACAAGAAGACTGACGCTACTTACTGTCTATGTTTTGAACCATTCCTGTGACACTAGTTATTGATTCCGATGCTTCACTCCAGGTTTACCCTATCCCTTGGACCTCCTAATTGACGATGAAACACAGAAATTGCATAGGAATTAAATAGAAAAGGCTCAATGCCGACTTAAGTACAAGAAGACTGACTCTTCCTACAGTCTATGATTTGAACCATTCCTGTGACACTAGTTATAGATTCAGATGCTTCACTTCAGGTTTACTGTATCGCTCTCTCCTTTTTATTAACGATGAAACACAGAAATTGCATCAGAATTAAATACAAAAGTCACAATGCCGACTTAAGTACAAGATGACTGACTCTTCCCACTGTCTATGTTTTGAACCATTCCTGTTATACTAGTTATAGATTCCGATGCTTCACTTCAGGTTTACTGTATCCCTTGGACCTTCTTATTGACGATGAAACACAGACATTGCATCGGAATTAAATACGAAAATCACAATGCCGACTTATGTACATGAAGACTGACTCTTCTTACTGACTATGTTTGAACCATTCCTGTGACACTAGCTATAGATTCCGATGCTTCACTTCAGGTTAACTGAATCCCTTGGACCTTCTTATTGACGATCAAACACAAAAATTGCATCGGAATTTAATACAAAAGGCACAATGCCGACTTATGTACAAGAAGACTGACTCTTCTTACTGATTATGTTTTGATTCATTCCTGTGACACTAGTTATAGATTCCGCTGCTTCACTCCAGGTTTACTGTATCCCTTGGACCTTCTTATTGACGATGAAACATAGAAATTGCATCGGAATTAAATACAAAATGCACAATGCCGACTTAAGTACACGAAGACTGACTCTTCTTACTGACTATGTTTTGAACCATTCCTGTGACACTAGTAATAGATTCCGATGTTTCACTTCAGGTTTACTGTAGCCCTTGGACCTTCTTATTGACGATGAAACACATCAATTGCATCGGAATTAAATAGAAAAGGCACAATGCCGACTTAAGTGCAAGAAGACTGACTCTTCCTACTGTCTATGCTTTGAACCATTCCTGTGTCACTAGTTATAGATTCCGATGCTTCACTCCAGGTTTACTGTATCCCTTGGACCTTCTTATTGACGATGAATCACAGAAATTGCATCGGAATTAAATAGAAAAGGCACATTGCCGACTTAAGTACAGGAAGACTGACTCTTCTTACTGACTACGTTTTGGACCATTCCTGTGACACTAGTTATAGATTCCGATGCTTCACTTCAGGTTTACTGTATCCCTCTGACCTTCTTATTGACGATGAAACACAGAAATTGCATCGGAATTAAATACAAAAGGCACAATTCCAAATTAAGTACAAGAAGACTGACTCCTCTTACTGTCTATATTTTGAACCATTCATGTGACACTAGTTATAGATTCCAATGCGTCAGTCCAGGTTTACTGTATCCGTTGGAACTTCTTATTGACGATGAAACACAGAAATTGCATCGAAAATAAATTAAAAAGGCACTATGGCGACTTAAGTACAAGAAATCTGACTCTTCTTACTGACTATTATTTGAACCATTCATGTGACACTAGTTATAGATTCCGGTGCTTCACTTCAGGTTTACTGTATCCCTTGGACCTTCTTATTGACGATGAAACACAGAAATTGCATCGAAAATAAATATAAAAGGCACAATGCCGACTTAAGTACAAGAAGACTGAATCTTCTTACTGACTATGCTTTGAACCATTCCTGTGGCACTAGTTATAGATTCTGATGCTTCACTTCAGGTTTACTGTATCCCTTGGACCTTCTTATTGATGATGAAACACAGAAATTGCATCGGAATTAAATAAAAAAGGCACAAAGCCGACTTAAGTACAACAAGACAGACTATTCTTACTGATTATGTTTTGAACCATTCCTGTGACACTAGTTATAGATTCCGATGCTTCACTCCAGGTTTACTGTACTCCTTGGACCTTCTTTTTGACGATGAAACACAGAAATTCCATCGGAATTAAATAAAAAAGGCACAGTGCTGACTTTAGTACAAGAAGACTGACGGTACTTACTGTCTATGTTTTGAACCATTCCTGTGACACTAGTTATAGATTCCGATGCTTCACTCCAGGTATACTATATCCCTTGGACCTTCTTATTGACGATGAAACACAGAAATTGCATAGGAATTAAATAGAAAAGGCACAATGCCGACGTAAGTACAAGAAGACTGACTCTTCCTACTGTCTATGTTTTGAACCATTCCTGTGACACTAGTTATAGATTCCGGCGCTTCAGTTCAGGTTTACTGTATCCCTCTGACCTTCTTATTGACGATGAAACAAAGAAATTGCATCGGAATTAAACACAAACGTCACATTGCCGACTTAAGTACAAGAAGACTGACTCTTTCCACTGTCTATTTTTTGAACCATTCCTGTGACACTAGCTATAGACTCTGATGATTAACTTCAGGTTTATTGTATCCCTTGGACCTTCTTATTGAAGATGAAACACAGAAATTGCTTCGGAATTAAATACAAAAGGCACAATGCCCACTTAAGTACAAGAATACTGACTCTTCTTACTGTCTATGTTTTGAACCATCCCTGTGACACTCGTTATATATTCCGATGCTTCACTTCTGGTTTACTGTGTCCCTTGGATCTTCTTATTGACGATGAAACACTGAAATTGCATCGGAATTAAATACAAAAGGCACTATGCCGACTTAAGTACAAGAAGACTGACTCTTCTTACTGCCTATGTCTTGAACCATTCCTGTGACACTAGTAATAGATTCCGATGCTTCACTCCAGGTTTACAATATCCCTTGGGCCTTCTTATTGACGATGAAACACAGAAATTACATCGGAGTTAAATAGAAAAGGCAGAATGCCGACTTAAGTACAAATAGACTGACTCTTCCTACTGTCTATGCTTTGAACCATTCCTGTGACACTAGTTATAGATTCCGATGCTTCACTTCAGGCTTACTGCATCCCTCTGACCTTCTTGTTGACGATGGAACACAGAAAATGCATGGGAATGAAATACAAAAGGCACAATGCCGACTTAAGTACAAGAAGACTTACTCTTCCCACTGTCTAAGTTTTTAACCATTCCTGTGACACTAGTTATTGATTCCGATGCTTCACATCAGGCTTACTGTATCTCTTGGACCTTCTTATTTACGATGAAACACAGAAATTGCATCGGAATTAAATACATAAGGCACAATGCCAACTTAAGTACATGAAGACTGACTCTTCTTACTGACTATGCTTTGAACCATTCCCGTGACACTAGTTATAGATTCCGATGCTTCACTTCAGGTTTACTGTATCCCTTGGACCTTCTCATTGACGATGAAACACAGCAATTGCAGCGGAAATAAATAGAAAAGGCACAATGCCGACTTAAGTGCAAGAAGACTGACTCTTCCTACTGTCTATGTTCTGAACCATTTCTGTGTCACTAGTTATAGATTCCGATGCTTCTCTCCAGGTTTACTGTATCCCTTGGACCTTCTTATTTACGATGAAACACACAAATTGCATCGGAAATAAATACAAAAGGCACAATGCCGACTTAAGTACAAGAGGACTGACTCTTCTTACTGACTATGTTTTGAACCATTCCTGTGACACTAATTATAGATTCCGATGCTTCACTTCAGGATTACTGTATCCCTCTGACCTTCTTACTGACGATGAAACACAGCCATTGCATCGGAATTAAATACAAAAGGCACAATGCCGAATTACGTACAAGAAGACTGACTCTTCTAACTGACTATGTTTTGAAACATTTATGTGACACTAGTTATAGAATCCGATGCTTTACTCAACGTTTACAGTATAACTTGGACCTTCTTATTGACGATGAAACACAGAAATTGCATCGGAATTAAATTCAAATGGCACAATGGCGACATAAGTACAAGACGTCTGACTCTTCTTACTGACTATGATTTGAACCATACATGTGACACTAGTTATAGATTCCGATGCTTCACTTCAGGTTCACTGTATCCCATGGACATTCTTATTGACAATGAAACACTGAAATAGCATCGGAATTAAATACTAAAGGCACAATGCCGAATTAAGTACAAGACGACTGACTCTTCTTACAGTCGATGTTTTGAACCATTCCTGTGACACTAGTTATAGATTCCGATGCTTCACTCCAGGTTTACTGTATCCCTTGGACCTTCTTATTGACGATGAAACATAGAAATTGCATCGGAATTAAATACAAAAGGCACAATGCCGACTTAAGTACACGAAGACTGACTCTTCTTACTGACTATGTTTTGAACCATTCCTGTGACACTAGTAATAGATTCCGATGTTTCACTTCAGGTTTACTGTAGCCCTTGGACCTTCTTATTGACGATGAAACACATAAATTGCATCGGAATTAAATAGAAAAGGCACAATGCCGACTTAAGTGCAAGAAGACTGACTCTTCCTACTGTCTATGCTTTGAACCATTCCTGTGTCACTAGTTATAGATTCCGATGCTTCACTCCAGGTTTACTGTATCCCTTGGACCTTCTTATTGACGATGAATCACAGAAATTGCATCGGAATTAAATAGAAAAGGCACATTGCCGACTTAAGTACAGGAAGACTGACTCTTCTTACTGACTACGTTTTGGACCATTCCTGTGACACTAGTTATAGATTCCGATGCTTCACTTCAGGTTTACTGTATCCCTCTGACCTTCTTATTGACGATGAAACACAGAAATTGCATCGGAATTAAATACAAAAGGCACAATTCCAAATTAAGTACAAGAAGACTGACCCCTCTTACTGTCTATATTTTGAACCATTCATGTGACACTAGTTATAGATTCCAATGCGTCAGTCCAGGTTTACTGTATCCCTTGGAACTTCTTATTGACGATGAAACACAGAAATTGCATCGAAATTAAATTAAAAAGGCACTATGGCGACTTAAGTACAAGAAATCTGACTCTTCTTACTGACTATTATTTGAACCATTCATGTGACACTAGTTATAGATTCCGGTGCTTCACTTCAGGTTTACTGTATCCCTTGGACCTTCTTATTGACGATGAAACACAGAAATTGCATCGAAAATAAATATAAAAGGCACAATGCCGACTTAAGTACAAGAAGACTGAATCTTCTTACTGACTATGCTTTGAACCATTCCTGTGGCACTAGTTATAGATTCTGATGCTTCACTTCAGGTTTACTGTATCCCTTGGACCTTCTTATTGATGATGAAACACAGAAATTGCATCGGAATTAAATAAAAAAGGCACAAAGCCGACTTAAGTACAACAAGACAGACTATTCTTACTGATTATGTTTTGAACCATTCCTGTGACACTAGTTATAGATTCCGATGCTTCACTCCAGGTTTACTGTACTCCTTGGACCTTCTTTTTGACGATGAAACACAGAAATTCCATCGGAATTAAATAAAAAAGGCACAGTGCTGACTTTAGTACAAGAAGACTGACGGTACTTACTGTCTATGTTTTGAACCATTCCTGTGACACTAGTTATAGATTCCGATGCTTCACTCCAGGTATACTATATCCCTTGGACCTTCTTATTGACGATGAAACACAGAAATTGCATAGGAATTAAATAGAAAAGGCACAATGCCGACGTAAGTACAAGAAGACTGACTCTTCCTACTGTCTATGTTTTGAACCATTCCTGTGACACTAGTTATAGATTCCGGCGCTTCAGTTCAGGTTTACTGTATCGCTCTGACCTTCTTATTGACGATGAAACAAAGAAATTGCATCGGAATTAAATACAAACGTCACATTGCCGACTTAAGTACAAGAAGACTGACTCTTTCCACTGTCTATGTTTTGAACCATTCCTGTGACACTAGCTATAGACTCTGATGATTAACTTCAGGTTTATTGTATCCCTTGGACCTTCTTATTGAAGATGAAACACAGAAATTGCTTCGGAATTAAATACAAAAGGCACAATGCCCACTTAAGTACAAGAATACTGACTCTTCTTACTGACTATGTTATGAACCATTCATGTGACACTAGTTATAGATTCCGATGCTTCACTTCAGGTTTACTGTATCCCATAAACTTTCTTTTTGACGATGAAATACAGAAATTGCATCGATATTAAATAAAAAAGGCACAATGCCGACCCTAGTACAAGAAGACTGACTCTTCTCACTGCCTATGTCTTGAACCATTCCTGTGACACTAGTAATAGATTCCGATGCTTCACTCCAGGTTTACAATATCCTTTGGGCCTTCTTATTGACGATGAAACACAGAAATTACATCGGAGTTAAATAGAAAAGGCAGAATGCCGACTTAAGTACAAATAGACTGACTCTTCCTACTGTCTATGCTTTGAACCATTCCTGTGACACTAGTTATAGATTCCGATGCTTCACTTCAGGCTTACTGCATCCCTCTGACCTTCTTGTTGACGATGGAACACAGAAAATGCATGGGAATGAAATACAAAAGGCACAATGCCGACTTAAGTACAAGAAGACTTACTCTTCCCACTGTCTAAGTTTTTAACCATTCCTGTGACACTAGTTATTGATTCCGATGCTTCACATCAGGCTTACTGTATCTCTTGGACCTTCTTATTTACGATGAAACACAGAAATTGCATCGGAATTAAATACATAAGGCACAATGCCAACTTAAGTACATGAAGACTGACTCTTCTCACTGACTATGCTTTGAACCATTCCCGTGACACTAGTTATAGATTCCGATGCTTCACTTCAGGTTTACTGTATCCCTTGGACCTTCTCATTGACGATGAAACACAGCAATTGCAGCGGAAATAAATAGAAAAGGCACAATGCCGACTTAAGTGCAAGAAGACTGACTCTTCCTACTGTCTATGTTCTGAACCATTTCTGTGTCACTAGTTATAGATTCCGATGCTTCTCTCCAGGTTTACTGTATCCCTTGGACCTTCTTATTTACGATGAAACACACAAATTGCATCGGAAATAAATACAAAAGGCACAATGCCGACTTAAGTACAAGAGGACTGACTCTTCTTACTGACTATGTTTTGAACCATTCCTGTGACACTAATTATAGATTCCGATGCTTCACTTCAGGATTACTGTATCCCTCTGACCTTCTTACTGACGATGAAACACAGCCATTGCATCGGAATTAAATACAAAAGGCACAATGCCGAATTACGTACAAGAAGACTGACTCTTCTAACTGACTATGTTTTGAAACATTTATGTGACACTAGTTATAGAATCCGATGCTTTACTCAACGTTTACAGTATAACTTGGACCTTCTTATTGACGATGAAACACAGAAATTGCATCGGAATTAAATTCAAATGGCACAATGGCGACATAAGTACAAGACGTCTGACTCTTCTTACTGACTATGATTTGAACCATACATGTGACACTAGTTATAGATTCCGATGCTTCACTTCAGGTTCACTGTATCCCATGGACATCCTTATTGACAATGAAACACTGAAATAGCATCGGAATTAAATACTAAAGGCACAATGCCGAATTAAGTACAAGACGACTGACTCTTCTTACTGTCGATGTTTTGAACCATTCCTGTGACACTAGTTATAGATTCCGATGCTTCACTCCAGGTTTACTGTATCCCTTGGACCTTCTTATTGACGATGAAACACAGAAATTGCATAGGAATTAAATAGAAAAGGCACAATGCCGACTTAAGTAGAAGAAGACTGACTCTTCCTACTGTCTATGTTTTGAACCATTCCTGTGACACTAGTTATAGATTCCGATGCTTCACTTCAGGTTTACTGTATCCCTCTCTCCTTCTTATTAACGATGAAACACAGAAATTGCATCAGAATTAAATACAAAAGTCACAATGCCGACTTAAGTACAAGAAGACTGACTCTTCCCACTGTCTATGTTTTGAACCAATCATGTTACACTAGTTATAGATTCCGATGCATCACTTCAGGTTTACTGTATCCCTTGGACCTTCTTATTGACGATGAAACACAGAAAATGCATCGGAGTTAAATACAAAAATCACAATGCCGACTTATGTACGTGAAGACTGACTCTTCTTACTGACTATTTTTTAACCATTCCTGTGACACTAGCTATGGATTCCGATGCTTCACTTAAGGTTAACTGTATCCCTTGGACCTTCTTATTGACGATGAAACACAAAAATTGCATCGGAATTAAATACAAAAGGCACAATGCCGACTTATGTACAAGAAGACTGACTCTTCTTACTGGCTATGTTATGAACCATTCCTGTGACACTAGCTATAGATTCCGATGCTTCACCTCAGGTTTACTGTATCCCTTTGACCTTCTTATTGACGCTGAAACACTGAAATTGCATCGGAATTAAATACAAAAAGCACAATGCCAACCTTAGTACAAGAAGACTGACTCTTCTTACTGACTATGTTTTGATTCATTCCTGTGACACTAGTTATAGATTCCGCTGCTTCACTCCAGGTTTACTGTATCCCCTGGACCTTCTTATTGACGATGAAACATAGAAATTGCATCGGAATTAAATACAAAAGGCACAATGCCGACTTAAGTACAAGAAGACTGACTCTTCTTGCTGACTATGTTTTGAACCATTGCTGTGACACTAGTTATAGATTCCGATGTTTCACTTCAGGTTTACTATAGCCCTTGGACCTTCTTATTGACGATGAAACACATCAATTGCATCGGAATTAAATAGAAAAGGCACAATGCCGACTTAAGTGCATGAAGACTGACTCTTCCTACTGTCTATGTTTTGAACCATTCCTGTGTCACAAGTTATAGATTCCGATGCTTCACTCCAGGTTTACAGTATCCCTTGGACCTTCTTGTTGAAGATGAATCACAGAAATTGCATCGGAATTAAATAGAAAAGGCACAATGCCGACTTAAATACAGGAAGACTGGCTCTTCTTACTGACTATGTTTTGAACCATTCCTGTGTCACTAGTTATAGATTCCGATGCTTCACTTCAGGTTTACTGTATCCCTCTGACCTTCTTATTGACGATGAATCACAGAAATTGCATCGGAATTAAATACAAAAGGCAAAATTCCAAATTAAGTACAAGAGGACTGACTCCTCTTACTGTCTATATTTTGAACCATTCATGTGACACTAGTTATAGATTCCGATGCTTCAGTCGAGGTTTACTGTATCCCTTGGACCTTCTTATTGACGATGAATCACAGAAATTGCATCGATATTAAATACAAAAGGCACTATGGCGACTTAAGTACAAGAAGTCTGACTCTTCTTACTGACTATGATTTGAACCATTCATGTGTCACTAGTTATAGATTCCGGTGCTTCACTTCAGGTTTACTGTATCCCTTGGACCTTCTTATTGACGATGAAACACAGAAATTGCATCGAAAATAAATATAAAAGGCACAATGCCGACTTATGTACAAGAAGACTGACTCTTCTTACTGACTATGTGTTGAACCATTCCTGTGACACTAATAATGGATTCCGATGCTTGACTTCAGATTTACTGTATCCTTCTGACCTTCTTATTCACAATGAAACACAGAAATTGCATCGGAATTAAATACTAAACTCACAATGCCGAATTAAGTACAAGAAGACTGACCCTTCTTACTGTCGATGATCTGAACCATTCCTGTGACACTAGTTATAGATTCCGATGCTTCACTCCAGGTTTTTCTGTATCCCTCGGACCTTCTTATTGACGATGAAACACAGAAATTGCATCGGAATTAAATAAAAAAGGCACAGTGCTGGCTTTAGTACAAGAAGACTGACGCTACTTACTGTCTATGTTTTGAACCATTCCTGTGACACTAGTTATATATTCCGATGCTTCACTTTAGGTACACTATATCCCTTGGACCTTCTAATTGATGATGAAACACAGAAATTGCATAGGAATTAAATAGAAAAGGCACAATGCCGACGAAAGTACAAGAAGACTTATTCTTCCTACTGTCTATGTTTTGAACCATTCCTGTGAAACTAGTTATAGATTCCGGAGCTTCAGTTTAGGTTTACTGTATCCCTCTGACCTTCTTATTGACGATGAAAGAAAGAAATTGCATCGGAATTAAATACAAAATTCAAATTGCCGACTTAAGTACGAGAAGACTGAATCTTCCCACTGTCTATGTTTTGAACCATTCCTGTGACACTAGCTATAGACTCTGATGATTCACTTCAGGTTTATTGTATCCCTTGGACCTTCCTATTGAAGATGAAACACAGAAATTGCTTCGGAATTAAATACAAAAGGCACAATGCCCACGTAAGTACAAGAATACTGACCCTTCTTACTGTCTATGCTTTGAACCATCCCTGTGACACTAGTTATAGATTCCGATGCTTCACTTCAGGTTTATTGTATCCCTTGGACCTTCTTATTGACGATGAAACACAGATATTGCATCGGAATAAAATACAAAAGGCACAATGCCGACTTAAGTACAAGAAGACTGTCTCTTATTACTGACTATGTTTTGAACCATTCGTGTGACACTAGTTATAGATTCCGATGCTTCACTCCAGGTTTACAATATCCCTTGGACCTTCTTATTGACGATGAAATACAGAAATTGCATCGGAATTAAATAAAAAAGGCACAATGCCGACTCTAGTACAAGAAGACTGACTCTTCTTACTGCCTATGTCTTGAACCATTCCTGTGACACTAGTTATAGATTCCGATGCTTCACTCCAGGTTTACAATATCCCTTGGACCTTCTTATTGACGATGAAACACAGAAATTGCATCGGAGTTAAATATAAAAGGCACAATGCCGACTTAAGTACAAGAAGACTGAATCTTCTTACTGACTATGCTTTGAACCATTCCTGTGGCACTAGTTATAGATTCTGATGCTTCACTTCAGGTTTACTGTATCCCTTGGACCTTCTTATTGATGATGAAACACAGAAATTGCATCGGAATTAAATAAAAAAGGCACAAAGCCGACTTAAGTACAACAAGACAGACTATTCTTACTGATTATGTTTTGAACCATTCCTGTGACACTAGTTATAGATTCCGATGCTTCACTCCAGGTTTACTGTACTCCTTGGACCTTCTTTTTGACGATGAAACACAGAAATTCCATCGGAATTAAATAAAAAAGGCACAGTGCTGACTTTAGTACAAGAAGACTGACGGTACTTACTGTCTATGTTTTGAACCATTCCTGTGACACTAGTTATAGATTCCGATGCTTCACTCCAGGTATACTATATCCCTTGGACCTTCTTATTGACGATGAAACACAGAAATTGCATAGGAATTAAATAGAAAAGGCACAATGCCGACGTAAGTACAAGAAGACTGACTCTTCCTACTGTCTATGTTTTGAACCATTCCTGTGACACTAGTTATAGATTCCGGCGCTTCAGTTCAGGTTTACTGTATCGCTCTGACCTTCTTATTGACGATGAAACAAAGAAATTGCATCGGAATTAAATACAAACGTCACATTGCCGACTTAAGTACAAGAAGACTGACTCTTTCCACTGTCTATGTTTTGAACCATTCCTGTGACACTAGCTATAGACTCTGATGATTAACTTCAGGTTTATTGTATCCCTTGGACCTTCTTATTGAAGATGAAACACAGAAATTGCTTCGGAATTAAATACAAAAGGCACAATGCCCACTTAAGTACAAGAATACTGACTCTTCTTACTGACTATGTTATGAACCATTCATGTGACACTAGTTATAGATTCCGATGCTTCACTTCAGGTTTACTGTATCCCATAAACTTTCTTTTTGACGATGAAATACAGAAATTGCATCGATATTAAATAAAAAAGGCACAATGCCGACCCTAGTACAAGAAGACTGACTCTTCTCACTGCCTATGTCTTGAACCATTCCTGTGACACTAGTAATAGATTCCGATGCTTCACTCCAGGTTTACAATATCCTTTGGGCCTTCTTATTGACGATGAAACACAGAAATTACATCGGAGTTAAATAGAAAAGGCAGAATGCCGACTTAAGTACAAATAGACTGACTCTTCCTACTGTCTATGCTTTGAACCATTCCTGTGACACTAGTTATAGATTCCGATGCTTCACTTCAGGCTTACTGCATCCCTCTGACCTTCTTGTTGACGATGGAACACAGAAAATGCATGGGAATGAAATACAAAAGGCACAATGCCGACTTAAGTACAAGAAGACTTACTCTTCCCACTGTCTAAGTTTTTAACCATTCCTGTGACACTAGTTATTGATTCCGATGCTTCACATCAGGCTTACTGTATCTCTTGGACCTTCTTATTTACGATGAAACACAGAAATTGCATCGGAATTAAATACATAAGGCACAATGCCAACTTAAGTACATGAAGACTGACTCTTCTTACTGACTATGCTTTGAACCATTCCCGTGACACTAGTTATAGATTCCGATGCTTCACTTCAGGTTTACTGTATCCCTTGGACCTTCTCATTGACGATGAAACACAGCAATTGCAGCGGAAATAAATAGAAAAGGCACAATGCCGACTTAAGTGCAAGAAGACTGACTCTTCCTACTGTCTATGTTCTGAACCATTTCTGTGTCACTAGTTATAGATTCCGATGCTTCTCTCCAGGTTTACTGTATCCCTTGGACCTTCTTATTTACGATGAAACACACAAATTGCATCGGAAATAAATACAAAAGGCACAATGCCGACTTAAGTACAAGAGGACTGACTCTTCTTACTGACTATGTTTTGAACCATTCCTGTGACACTAATTATAGATTCCGATGCTTCACTTCAGGATTACTGTATCCCTCTGACCTTCTTACTGACGATGAAACACAGCCATTGCATCGGAATTAAATACAAAAGGCACAATGCCGAATTACGTACAAGAAGACTGACTCTTCTAACTGACTATGTTTTGAAACATTTATGTGACACTAGTTATAGAATCCGATGCTTTACTCAACGTTTACAGTATAACTTGGACCTTCTTATTGACGATGAAACACAGAAATTGCATCGGAATTAAATTCAAATGGCACAATGGCGACATAAGTACAAGACGTCTGACTCTTCTTACTGACTATGATTTGAACCATACATGTGACACTAGTTATAGATTCCGATGCTTCACTTCAGGTTCACTGTATCCCATGGACATTCTTATTGACAATGAAACACTGAAATAGCATCGGAATTAAATACTAAAGGCACAATGCCGAATTAAGTACAAGACGACTGACTCTTCTTACTGTCGATGTTTTGAACCATTCCTGTGACACTAGTTATAGATTCCGATGCTTCACTCCAGGTTTACTGTATCCCTTGGACCTTCTTATTGACGATGAAACACAGAAATTGCATAGGAATTAAATAGAAAAGGCACAATGCCGACTTAAGTAGAAGAAGACTGACTCTTCCTACTGTCTATGTTTTGAACCATTCCTGTGACACTAGTTATAGATTCCGATGCTTCACTTCAGGTTTACTGTATCCCTCTCTCCTTCTTATTAACGATGAAACACAGAAATTGCATCAGAATTAAATACAAAAGTCACAATGCCGACTTAAGTACAAGAAGACTGACTCTTCCCACTGTCTATGTTTTGAACCAATCATGTTACACTAGTTATAGATTCCGATGCATCACTTCAGGTTTACTGTATCCCTTGGACCTTCTTATTGACGATGAAACACAGAAAATGCATCGGAGTTAAATACAAAAATCACAATGCCGACTTATGTACGTGAAGACTGACTCTTCTTACTGACTATTTTTTAACCATTCCTGTGACACTAGCTATGGATTCCGATGCTTCACTTAAAGTTAACTGTATCCCTTGGACCTTCTTATTGACGATGAAACACAAAAATTGCATCGGAATTAAATACAAAAGGCACAATGCCGACTTATGTACAAGAAGACTGACTCTTCTTACTGGCTATGTTATGAACCATTCCTGTGACACTAGCTATAGATTCCGATGCTTCACCTCAGGTTTACTGTATCCCTTTGACCTTCTTATTGACGCTGAAACACTGAAATTGCATCGGAATTAAATACAAAAAGCACAATGCCAACCTTAGTACAAGAAGACTGACTCTTCTTACTGACTATGTTTTGATTCATTCCTGTGACACTAGTTATAGATTCCGCTGCTTCACTCCAGGTTTACTGTATCCCCTGGACCTTCTTATTGACGATGAAACATAGAAATTGCATCGGAATTAAATACAAAAGGCACAATGCCGACTTAAGTACAAGAAGACTGACTCTTCTTGCTGACTATGTTTTGAACCATTGCTGTGACACTAGTTATAGATTCCGATGTTTCACTTCAGGTTTACTATAGCCCTTGGACCTTCTTATTGACGATGAAACACATCAATTGCATCGGAATTAAATAGAAAAGGCACAATGCCGACTTAAGTGCATGAAGACTGACTCTTCCTACTGTCTATGTTTTGAACCATTCCTGTGTCACAAGTTATAGATTCCGATGCTTCACTCCAGGTTTACAGTATCCCTTGGACCTTCTTGTTGAAGATGAATCACAGAAATTGCATCGGAATTAAATAGAAAAGGCACAATGCCGACTTAAATACAGGAAGACTGGCTCTTCTTACTGACTATGTTTTGAACCATTCCTGTGTCACTAGTTATAGATTCCGATGCTTCACTTCAGGTTTACTGTATCCCTCTGACCTTCTTATTGACGATGAATCACAGAAATTGCATCGGAATTAAATACAAAAGGCAAAATTCCAAATTAAGTACAAGAGGACTGACTCCTCTTACTGTCTATATTTTGAACCATTCATGTGACACTAGTTATAGATTCCGATGCTTCAGTCCAGGTTTACTGTATCCCTTGGACCTTCTTATTGACGATGAATCACAGAAATTGCATCGATATTAAATACAAAAGGCACTATGGCGACTTAAGTACAAGAAGTCTGACTCTTCTTACTGACTATGATTTGAACCATTCATGTGTCACTAGTTATAGATTCCGGTGCTTCACTTCAGGTTTACTGTATCCCTTGGACCTTCTTATTGACGATGAAACACAGAAATTGCATCGAAAATAAATATAAAAGGCACAATGCCGACTTATGTACAAGAAGACTGACTCTTCTTACTGACTATGTGTTGAACCATTCCTGTGACACTAATAATGGATTCCGATGCTTGACTTCAGATTTACTGTATCCTTCTGACCTTCTTATTCACAATGAAACACAGAAATTGCATCGGAATTAAATACTAAACTCACAATGCCGAATTAAGTACAAGAAGACTGACCCTTCTTACTGTCGATGATCTGAACCATTCCTGTGACACTAGTTATAGATTCCGATGCTTCACTCCAGGTTTTTCTGTATCCCTCGGACCTTCTTATTGACGATGAAACACAGAAATTGCATCGGAATTAAATAAAAAAGGCACAGTGCTGGCTTTAGTACAAGAAGACTGACGCTACTTACTGTCTATGTTTTGAACCATTCCTGTGACACTAGTTATATATTCCGATGCTTCACTTTAGGTACACTATATCCCTTGGACCTTCTAATTGATGATGAAACACAGAAATTGCATAGGAATTAAATAGAAAAGGCACAATGCCGACGAAAGTACAAGAAGACTTATTCTTCCTACTGTCTATGTTTTGAACCATTCCTGTGAAACTAGTTATAGATTCCGGAGCTTCAGTTTAGGTTTACTGTATCCCTCTGACCTTCTTATTGACGATGAAAGAAAGAAATTGCATCGGAATTAAATACAAAATTCAAATTGCCGACTTAAGTACGAGAAGACTGAATCTTCCCACTGTCTATGTTTTGAACCATTCCTGTGACACTAGCTATAGACTCTGATGATTCACTTCAGGTTTATTGTATCCCTTGGACCTTCCTATTGAAGATGAAACACAGAAATTGCTTCGGAATTAAATACAAAAGGCACAATGCCCACGTAAGTACAAGAATACTGACCCTTCTTACTGTCTATGCTTTGAACCATCCCTGTGACACTAGTTATAGATTCCGATGCTTCACTTCAGGTTTATTGTATCCCTTGGACCTTCTTATTGACGATGAAACACAGATATTGCATCGGAATAAAATACAAAAGGCACAATGCCGACTTAAGTACAAGAAGACTGTCTCTTATTACTGACTATGTTTTGAACCATTCGTGTGACACTAGTTATAGATTCCGATGCTTCACTCCAGGTTTACAATATCCCTTGGACCTTCTTATTGACGATGAAATACAGAAATTGCATCGGAATTAAATAAAAAAGGCACAATGCCGACTCTAGTACAAGAAGACTGACTCTTCTTACTGCCTATGTCTTGAACCATTCCTGTGACACTAGTTATAGATTCCGATGCTTCACTCCAGGTTTACAATATCCCTTGGACCTTCTTATTGACGATGAAACACAGAAATTGCATCGGAGTTAAATAGAAAAGGCAGAATGCCGACTTAAGTACAAATAGACTGACTCTTCCTACTGTCTATGCTTTGAACCATTCCTGTGACACTAGTTATAGATTCCGATGCTTCACTTCAGGTTTACTGCATCCCTCTGACCTTCTTGTTGACGATGGAACACAGAAAATGCATGGGAATGAAATACAAAAGGCACAATGCCGACTTAAGTACAAGAAGACTGACTCTTCCCACTGTCTATGCTTCTAACCATTCCTGTAACACTAGTTATTGATTCCGGTGCTTCACATCAGGCTTACTGTATCTCTTGGACCTTCTTATTTACGATGAAACACAGAAATTGCATCGGAATTAAATACATAAGGCACGATGCCGACTTAAGTACATTAAGACTGACTCTTCTTACTGACTATGTTTTGAACCATTCCCGTGACACTAGTTATAGATTCCGATGCTTCACTTCAGGTTTACTGTATCCCTTGGACCTACTCATTGACGATGAAACACAGCAATTACATCGGAAATAAATAGAAAAAGGCACAATGCCGACTTAAGTGCAAGAAGATTGACTCTTCCTACTGTCTATGTTCTGAACCATTTCTGTGTCACTAGTTATAATTTCCGATGCTTCACCCCAGGCTAACTGTATCCCTTGGACATTCTTATTTACGATGAAACACACAAATTGCAACGGAATTAAATACAAAAGGCACAATGCCGACTTAAGTACAAGAGGACTGACTCTTCTTACTGACTATGTTTTGAACCATTCCTGTGACACTAGTTATAGATTCCGATGCTTCACTTCAGGCTTACTGTATCCCTCTGACCTTCTTATTGACGATGAAACACAGCCATTGCATCGGAATTAAATACAAAAGGCACAATGCCGAATTACGTACAAGAAGACTGACTCTTCTAACTGACTATGTTTTGAAACATTCATGTGACACTAGTTATAGAATCCGATGCTTCACTCAACGTTTACTGTATCCCTTGGACCTTCTTATTGACGATGAAATACAGAAATTGCATCGGAATTAAATACAAAAATCACAATGCCGACTTATGTAGAAGAAGACTGACTCTTCTTACTGACTATGTTTGAACCATTCCTGTGACACTAGCTATAGATTCCGATGCTTCACTTCAGGTTAACTGTATCCCTTGGACCTTCTTATTGACGATGAAACACAAAAATTGCATCGGAATTAAATACAAAAGGCACAATGCCGAATTATGTACAAGAAGTCTGACTCTTCTTACTGGCTATGTTTTGAACCATTCCTGTGCCACTAGCTATAGATTCCGATGCTTCACCTCAGGTTTACTGTATCCCTTGGACCTTCTTATTGACGATGAAACACTGAAATTGCATCGGAATAAAATACAAAAGGCGCAATGCCGACTTAAGTGCTAGAAGACTGACTCTTCCTACTGTCTATGTTTTGAACCATTCCTGTGTCACTAGTTATAGCTTCCGATGCTTCACTCCAGGTTTACTGTATCCCTTGGACCTTCTTATTGACGATGAATCACAGAAATTGCATCGGAATTAAATAGAAAAGGCACAATGCCGACTTAAGTACAGGAAGACTGACTCTTCTTACTGACTATGTTTTGAACCATTCCTGTGACACTAGTTATAGATTCCGATGCTTCACTTCAGGTTTACTGTATCCCTCTGACCTTCTTATTGACGATGAAACACAGAAATTGCATCGGAATTAAATACAAAAAAGCACAATTACAAATTAAGTACAAGAAGACTGACTCCTCTTACTGTCTATATTTTGAACCATTCATGTGACACTAGTTATAGATTCCGATGCTTCAGTCCAGGTTTACTGTATCCCTTGGACCTTCTTATTGACGATGAAACACAGAAATTGCATCGAAACTAAATACAAAAGGCACTATGGCGACTTAAGTACAAGAAGACTGACTCTTCTTACTGACTATGCTTTGAACCATTCCTGTGTCACTAGTTATAGATTCTGATGCTTCACTTCAGGTTTACTGTATCCCTTGGACCTTCTTATTGACGATGAAACACAGAAATTGCATCGGAATTAAATAAAAAAGGCACAAAGCCGACCTAAGTACAAGAAGACTGACTCTTCTTACTGACTATGTTTTGAACCATTCCTGTGACACTAGTTTTAGATTCCGATGCTTGACTTCAGATTTACTGTATCCCTCTAACCTTCTTATTCACAATGAAACACAGAAATTGCATCGGAATTAAATACTAAAGCCACAATGCCGAATTAAGTACAAGAAGACTGACTCTTCTTACTGTCGATGTTCTGAATCATTCCTGTGACGCTAGTTACAGATTCCGATGCTTCACTCCAGGTTTACTGTATCCCTTGGACCTTCTTATTGACGATGAAACACAGAAATTGCACCGGAATTAAATAAAAAAGGCACAGTGCTGACTTTAGTACAAGAAGACTGACGCTACTTACTGTCTATGTTTTGAACCATTCCTGTGACACTAGTTATAGATTCCGATGCTTCACTCCAGGTATACTATATCCCTTGGACCTTCTTATTGACGATGAATGACAGAAATTGCATAGGAATTAAATTGAAAAGGCACAATGCCGACGTAAGTACAAGAAGACTGACCCTTCCTACTGTCTATGTTTTGAACCATTCCTGTGACACTAGTTATAGATTCCGGTGCTTCAGTTCAGGTTTACTGTATCCCTCTGACCTTCTTATTGACGATGAAACAAGGAAATTGCATCGGAATTAAATACAAAAGTCACATTGCCGACTTAAGTACAAGAAGACTGACTCTTCCCAGTGTCTATGTTTTGAACCATTCCTGTGACACTAGCTATAGGCTCTGATGATTCACTTCAAGTTTATTGTATCCCTTGGACCTTCTAATTGACGATGAAACACTGAAATTGCATCGGAATTAAATACAAAAGGCACAATGCCGACTTTAGTAAAAGAAGACTGACTCTTCTTACTGACTATGTTTTGATTCATTCCTTTGACACTAGTTATAGATTCCGATGCTTCACTCCAGGTTTACTGTATCCCTCTGACCTTCTTATTAACGATGAAATACAGAAATTGCATCAGAATTAAATTCAAAAGTCGCAATGCCTACTAATGTACAAGAAGACCGACTCTTCCCATTGTCTATGTTTTGAACCATTCCTGTTACACTAGTTATATTTTCCGATGCTTCACTTCAGGTTTACTGTATCCCTTGGACCTTCTTATTGACGATGAAACACAGAAATTGCATCGGAATTAAATACAAAAGGCACAATGCCGACTAATGTACAAGACGACTGACTATTCTTACTGACTATGTTTGAACCATTCCTGTGACACTAGCTATAGATTCCGATGCTTCACTTCAGGTTAACTGTATCCTTCTGACCTTCTTATTGACTATGAAACACAAAAATTGCATCGGAATAAAATGCAAAAGGCACAATGCCGACTTATGTACAAGAAGACTGACTCTTCTTACTGGCTATGTTTTGAACCATTCCTGTGACACTAGCTATAGGTTCCGATGCTTCACTTCAGGTTTACTGTATCCCATGGACCTTCTTATTGACGATGAAACACTGAAATTGCATCGGAATTAAATACAAAAGGCACAATGCCGACTTTAGTACAAGAAGACTGACTCTTCTTACTGACTATGTTTTGATTCATTCCTGTGACACTAGTTATAGATTCCGCTGCTTCACTCCAGGTTTACTGTATCCCCTGGACCTTCTTGTTAGCGATGAAACATAGAAATTGCATCGGAATTAAATACAAAAGGCACAATGCCGACTTAAGTACAAGAAGACTGACTCTTCTTACTGACTATGCTTTGAACCATTCCTGTGACACTAGTTATAGATTCCGATGTTTCACTTCAGGTTTACTGTATCCCTTGGACCTTCTTATTGACGATGAAACACATCAATTGCATCGGAATTAGATAGAAAAGGCACAATGCCGACTTAAGTGCAAGAAGACTGACTCTTCCTACTGTCTATGTTTTCAACCATTCCTGTGACACTAGTTATAGATTCCGATGCTTCACTCCAGGTATACTATATCCCTTGGACATTCTTATAGACGGTGAAACACAGAAATTGCATAGGAATTAAATAGAAAAGGCACAATGCCGACGTAAGTACAATAAGACTGACTCTTCCTACTGTCTATGTTTTGAACCATTCCTGTGACACTAGTTATAGATTCCGGTGCTTCAGTTCAGGTTTACTGTATCCCTCTGACCTTCTTCTTGACGATGAAACAAAGAAATTGCATCGGAATTAAATACAAAAGTCACATTGCCGACTTAAGTACAAGAAGACTGACTCTTCCCACTGTCTAAGATTTGAACCATTCCTGTTACACTAGTTATAGATTCCGATGCTTCACTTCAGGTTTACTGTATCCCTTGGACCTCCTTATTGACGATGAAATACAGAAATTGCATCGGAATTAAATACAAAAGGCACAATGCCGACATATGTACAAGAAGACTGACTCTTCTTACTGACTATGTTTTGAACCATTCCTGTGACACTAGCTACAGACTCTGATGCTTCACTTCAGGTTTACTGTATCCCTTGGACCTTCTTATTGAAGATGAAACACAGAAATTGCTTCGGAATTAAATACAAAAGGCACAATGCCAACTTAAGTACAAGAATACTGACTCTTCTTACTGTCTATGCTTTGAACCATCCCTGTGACACTAGTTATAGATTCCGATGCTTCACTTCTGGTTTACTGTATCCCTTGGACCTACTTATTGACGATGAAACACTGAAATTGCATCCGAATTAAATACAAAAGGCACAAAGCCGACTTTAGTACAAGAAGACTGACTCTTCTTACTGACTATGTTTTGATTCATTCCTGTGACACTAGTTATAGATTCCGATGCTTCACTCCAGGTTTACTGTAGCCCTTGGACCTTCATATTGACGATGAAACATAGAAATTGCAACGGAATTAAATACAAAAGGCACAATGCCGACTTAAGTACAAGAAGCCTGACTATTCTTACTGACTTTGTTTTGAACCATTCCTGTGACGCTAGTTATAGATTCCGATGCTTCACTTCAGGGTTACTGTATCCCTTGGACCTTCTTATTGTCGATGAAACACGGAAATTGCATCGGAATTAGATAGAAAAGGCACAATGCCGACTTAAGTGCAAGAAGACTGACTCTACCTACTGTCTATGTTTTGAACCATTCCTGTGTCACTAGTTATAGATTCCGATGCTTCACTTCAGGTTTACTGTATCCCTTGGACCTTCTTATTGACGATGAAACACAGAAATTGCATCGGAATTAAATACAAAAGGCACAAAGCCGACTTCAGTACAAGAAGACTGACTCTTCCTACTGCCTATGCTTTGAACCATTATAGTGACGCTAGTTATAGATTCCGGTGCTTCACTTCAGGTGTACTGTATCCCTCTGACCTTCTTATTGGGATGAAACACAGAAATTGCATCGGAATTAAATACAAAAGGCACAATGCCGACTTAAGTACAAGAATACTGACTCTTCTTACTGTCTATGTTTTGAACCACCCCTCTGATATTAGTTATAGATTCCGATGCTTCACTTAAGGTTTACTGTATCCTTTGGACCATCGTATTTACGATGAAACACAGAAATTGCATTGGAATTAAATACAAAAGACACAATGCCGACTTATGTACAAGAAGATTGACTCTTCTTACTGGCTATGTTTGAACCATTCCTGTGACACTAGCAATAGTTTCCGATGCTGCACTTCAGGTTTACTGTATCCCTTGGACCTTCTTATTGACGATGAAACACTGAAAATGCATCGGAATTAAATACAAAAGGCACAATGTCGACTTTAGTACAAGAAGACTGACTCTTCTTACTGACTATGTCTTGATTCATTCCTGTGACACTAGTTATAGTATCCGCTGCTACACTCCCGGTTTACTGTATCCCTTGGACCTTCTTATTGTCGATGAAACACAGAAATTGCATCGGAATTAAAAACAAAAGGCACAATGCCGACTTATGTACAAGAAGACTGACTCTTCTTACTGACTATGTTTTGAACCATTCCTGTGACACTAGTTATAGATTCCGATGCTTCACTTCAGGTTTACTGTATCCCTCTGACCTTCATATTGACGATGAAACACAGAAATTGCATCGGAATTAAATACAAAAGGCACAATTCCGAATTAAGTACAAGAAGACTAACTCTTCTTGCTGTCTATGTTTTGAACCATTCATGTGACACTAGTTATAGATTTCGATGCATCACTCCAGGTATACTGTATCCCTTGGACCTTCTTATAGACGATGAAACACAGAAATTGCATCGGAATTAAATACAAAAGGCACAATGGCGACTTAAGTACAAGAAGTCTGACTCTTCTTACTGACTATGATTTGAACCATTCAAGTGACACTAGTTATAGATTCCGGTGCTTCACTTCAGGTTTTCTGTATCCCTTGGACCTTCTTATTGACGATGAAACACAGAAATTGCATCTGAAATAAATATAAAAGGCACAAAGCCGACTTAAGTACAAGAAGACTGACTCTTCATACTGATTATGTTTTGAACCATTCCTGTGACACTAGTTATAGATTCCGATGCTTGACTTCAGATTTACTGTATCCCTCTGACCTTCTTATTCACGATGAAACACAGAAATTGCATCGGAATTAATTACTAAAGGCACAAAGCCGAATTAAGTACAACAAGACTGACTCTTCTTACTGTCGATGTTTTGAACCATTCCTGTGACACTAGTCATAGATTCCGATGCTTCACTCCAGGTTTACTGTATCCCGTGGACTTTCTTATTGACGATGAAACACAGAAATTGCATCGAAATTAAATAAAAAAGGCACAATGCCGACTTTAGTACAAGAAGACTGACGCTACTTACTGTCTATGTTTTGAACCATTCCTGTGACACTAGTTATAGATTCCGATGCTTCACTCCAGGATTACTATATCCCTTAGACTCTCTTATTGACGATGAAACACAAAAATTGCATAGGAATTAATTACAAAATGCACAAAGCCAACTTAAGTACAAGAAGACTGACTCTTCTGACAGTCTATGTTTTGAACCATTCCTGTGACACTAGTTTTTTATTCCGATGCTTCACTTGCGGTTTACTGTATCCCTCGCACCTCCTTATGGACGATGAAACACAGAAATTGCATCGGAATGAAATTCAAATGGCACAATGCCGACTTAATTACAAGAAGACTGACTCTTCCAACTGTCTATGTTTTGAACCATTCCTGTGACACTAGTTATAGATTTCGGTGCTTCAGTTCAGGTTTTACTGTATCCCTCTGACCTTCTTATTGACGATGAAACACAGAAATTGCATCGGAATTAAATACAAAAGTCACATTGCCGACTTAAGTACAAGAAGACTGACTCTTCCCACTGTCTATGATTTGAACCATTCCTGTTACACTAGTTATAGATTCCGATGCTTCACTTCAGGTTTACTGTATCCCTTGGACCTTCTTATTGTCGATGAAACACAGTAATTGCATCGGAATTAAATACAAAAGGCACAATGCCGACTTATGTACAAGAATACAGACTCTTCATACTGACTATATTTTGATTCATTCCTGTGACACTAGTTATAGTATCCGCTGCTTCACTCCAGGTTTACTGTATCCCTTGGACCTTCATATTAACGATGAAACATAGAAATAGCATCGGAATTAAATACAAAAGGCACAATGCCGACTTAAGTACCAGAAGACTGACCCTTCTTACTGACTATGTTTTGAACCATTCCCGTTACACTAGTTATAGATTCCGATGTTTCACTTCAGGTTTACTGTATCCCTTGGACCTTCTTATTGACGATGAAACACAGCAATTGCATCGGAATTCAAAAGAAAAGGCACAATGCCGACTTAAGTGCAAGAAGAGTGACTCTTCCTACTGTCTATGTTTTGAACCATTCCTGTGTCACTAGTTATAGATTCCTATGCTTCACTTTAGGTTTACTGTATCCCTTGGACCTTCTTATTGTCGATGAAACACAGAAATTGCATCGGAATTAAAAACAAAAGGCACAATGCCGACTTATGTACAAGAAGACTGACTCTTCTTACTGACTATGTTTTGAACCATTCCTGTGACACTAGTTATAGATTTCGATGCTTCACTCCAGGTTTACTGTATCCCTTGGACCTTCTTATAGACGATGAAACACAGAAATTGCATCGGAATTAAATACAAAAGGCACAATGGCGACTTAAGTACAAGAAGTCTGACTCTTCTTACTGACTATGATTTGAACCATTCATGTGACACTAGTTATAGATTCCGGTGCTTCACTTCAGGTTTACTGTATCCCTTGGACCTTGTTATTGACGATGAAACACAGAAATTGCATCGGAAATAAATATAAAAGGCACAAAGCCGACTTAAGTACAAGAAGACTGACTCTTCTTACTGATTATGTTTTGAACCATTCCTGTGACACTAGTTATAGATTCCGATGCTTGACTTCAGATTTACTGTATCCCTCTGACCTTCTTATTCACGATGAAACACAGAAATTGCATCGGAATTAATTACTAAAGGCACAAAGCCGAATTAAGTACAAGAAGACTGACTCTTCTTACTGTCGATGTTTTGAACCATTCCTGTGACACTAGTTATAGATTCCGATGCTTCACTTCAGGTTTACTGTATCCCTTGGACCTTCTTATTGACGATGAAACACAGAAATTGCATCGGAATTAAATAAAAAAGGCACAATGCCGACTTTAGTACAAGAAGACTGACGCTAATTACTGTCTATGTTTTGAACCATTCCTGTGACACTAGTTATAGATTCCGATGCTTCACTCCAGGATTACTATATCCCTTAGACCCTCTTATTGACGATGAAACACAAAAATTGCATAGGAATTAATTACAAAATGCACAAATCCGACTTAAGTACAAGAAGACTGACTCTTCTGACAGTCTATGTTTTGAACCATTCCTGTGACACTAGTTTTTTATTCCGATGCTTCACTTGAGGTTTACTGTATCCCTCGCACCTTCTTATGGACGATGAAACACAGATATTGCATCGGAATGAAATTCAAATGGCACAATGCCGACTTAAGTACAAGAAGACTGACTCTTCCAACTGTCTATGTTTTGAACCATTCGTGTGACACTAGTTATAGATTTCGGTGCTTCAGTTCAGGTTTTACTGTATCCCTCTGACCTTCTTACTGACGATGAAACACAGAAATTGCATCGGAATTAAATACAAAAGTCACATTGCCGACTTAAGTACAAGAAGACTGACCCTTCCCACTGTCTATGATTTGAACCATTCCTGTTACACTAGTTATAGATTCCGATGCTTCACTTCAGGTTTACTGTATCCCTTGGACCTTCTTATTGACGATGAAACACAGTTATTGCATCGGAATTAAATACAAAAGGCACAATGCCGACTTATGTACAAGAAGACTGACTCTTCTTACTGACTATGTTTTGAAAAATTCCTGTGACACTAGCTATAGACTCTGATTCTTCACTTCAGGTTTATTGTATCCCTCGGACCTTCTTATTGAAGATGAAACACAGAAATTGCTTCGGAATTAAATACAAAAGGTACAATTCCGAATTAAGTACAAGAAGACTGACTCTTCTTACTGTCTATGTTTTGAACCATTCATGTGACACTAGTTATAGATTCCGATGCTTCACTCCAGGTTTACTGTATCCCTTGGACCTTCTTATTGACGATGAAACACAGAAATTGCATCGGAATTAAATACAAAAGGCACAATGGCGACTTAAGTACAAGATGTCTGACTCTTCTTACTGACTATGATTTTAACCATCCATGTGACACTAGTTATAGATTCCGGTGCTTCACTTCAGGTTTACTGTATCCCTTGGACCTTCTTGTTGACGATGAAACACAGAAATTGCATCGGAAATAAATACAAAAGGCACAATGCCGACTTAAGTACAAGAAAACTGACTCTTCTTACTGACTATGATTTGAAGCATTCCTGTGACACTAGTTATAGATTCCAATGCTTCACTCCAGGTTTACTGTATCCCTTGGACCTTCTTATTGACGAAGAAACATAGAAATTGCATCGGAATTAAATACAAAAGACACAATGCCGACTTAAGTACAAGAAGACTGACTCTTCTTATTGACTATGCTTTGATTAATTCCTGTGACACTAGTTATAGATTCCGATGCATCACTCCAGGTTTACTGTATCCCTTGGACCTCCTTATTGACGATGAAACATAGAAACTGCATCGGAATTAAATACAAAAGGCACAATGCCGACTTAGGTACAAGAAGACTGACTCTTCTTACTGACTATGTTTTGAACCATTCCTGTGACACTAGTTATAGATTCCGATGCTTCACCTCAGGTTTACTGTATCCCTTGGACCTTCTTATTGACGAAAAAGCACAGCAATTGCATCGGAATTAAATAGAAAAGGCACAATGCCGACGTAAGTGCAAGAAGACTGACTCTTCGTACTGTCTATGTTTTGAACCATTCCTGTGTCACTAGTTATAATTTCCGATGCTTCACTCCAGGTTTACTGTATCCCTTGGACCTTCATATTGACGATGAAACCCAGAAATTGCTTCGGAATTAAATACAAAAGGCACAATGCCGACTTAAGTACAAGAAGACTGACTCTTCTTACTGACTATGTTTTGAACCATTCCTGTGACACTACTTATAGATTCCGATGCTTCACGTCAGGTTTACTGTATCCCTCTGACCTTCTTATTGACGATGAAACACAGAAATTGCATTGGAATTAAATACAAAAGGCACAATTCCGAATTAAGTACAAGAAGACTGACTCTTCTTACTGTCTATGTTTTGAACCATTCATGTGACACTAGTTATAGATTCCGATGCTTCCCTCCAGGTTTACTGTATCCCTTGGACCTTCTTATTGACGATGAAACACAGAAATTGCATCGGAATTAAATACAAAAGGCACAATGGCGACTTAAGTACAAGATGTCTGACTCTTCTTACTAACTATGATTTGAACAATCCATGTGACACTAGTTATAGATTCCGGTGCTTCACTTCAGGTTTACTGTATCCCTTGGACCTTCTTGTTGACGATGAAACACAGAAATTGCATCGGAAATAAATACAAAAGGCACAATGCCGACTTAAGTACAAGAAAACTGACTCTTCTTACTGACTATGTTTTGAACCATTCCTGTAACACTATTTATAGATTCCGATGCTTCACTCCAGATTTACTATATCCCTAGGACCTTCGTATTGACGATGAAACACAGAAATTGCATAGGAATTAAATAGAAAAGGCACAATGTGGACTTATGTACAAGAAGACTGACTCTTCCTACTGTCTATGCTTTGAACCTTTGTAGTGGCACTAGTTATAGATTCCGGTGCTTCAGTTCCAGTTTAATGTATGCCTCTGACCTACTTATTGACGATGAAACTCAGAAATTGCATCGGAATTAAATACAAAAAGCACAATGCCATTTTAAGTACAAGAATACTGACTCTTCTTACTGTCTATGTTTTGAACCATCCCTGTGACACTAGTTATAGATTCCGATGCTTCACTTCTGGTTTACTGTATCCCTTGGACCTTCTTATTGAGGATGAAACACTGAAATTGCATCGGAATTAAATACAAAAGGCACAATGCCGACTTAAGTACAAGAAGACTGACTCTTCTTACTGACTATGTTTTGAACCATTCCTGTGACACTAGTTATAGATTCCGATGCTTCACTTCAGGTTTACTGTATTCCTCTGACCTTCTTATTGACGATGAAACACAGAAATTGCTTCGGTATTAAATACAAAAGGCAAAATTCCGAATTAAGTACAAGAAGACTTACTCTTCTTACTGTCTATGTTTTGAACCATTAATGTGACACTAGTTATAGATTCCGATGCTTCACTCCAGGTTTACTGTATCATTTGGACCTTCTTATTGACGAGAAAAACACAGAAATTGCATCGGAATTAAATACAAAAGGCACAATGGCGACTTAAGTACAAGAAGTCTGACCCTTCTTACTGACTATGATTTGAACAATTCATGTGACACTAGTTATAGATTCCATTGCTTCACTTCAGGTTTACTGTATCCCTTGGACCTTCTTATTGACGATAAAACACAGAAATTGCATCGGAAATAAATATATAAGGCACAATGCCGACTTCAGTACAAGAAGACTGACTCTTCTTACTGACTATGCTTTGAACCATTCCTGTGACACTAGTTACAGATTCTGATGCTTCACTTCAGGTTTACTGTATCCCTTGGACCTTCTTATTGACGATGAAACACAGAAATTGCATCCGAATTAAATACAAAAGGCACAAAGCCGACTTAAGTACAAGAAGACTGACTCTTCTTACTGACTATGTTTTGAACCATTCCTGCGACACTAATTATTGATTCCGATGCTTGACTTCAGATTTACTGTATAACTCTTACCTTCTTATCGACGATGAAACCAAGAAATTGCATCGGAATCAAATACTAAAGGCACAATGCCGAATTAAGTACAAGAAGACTGACTCTTCTTACTGTCGATGTTTTGAACCATTCCTGTGACACTAGTTATAGATTCCGATGCTTCACTTCAGGTTTATTGTATCCCTTGGACCTTCTTATTGACAATGAAACACAGAAATTGCATAGGAATCAAATAGAAAAGGCACAATGCCGACTTAAGTACAAGAAGATTGACTCTTCCTACTGTCTATGTTTTGAACCATTCCTGTTACACTAGTTATAGATTCCGATGCTTCACTTCAGGTTTACTGTATCCCTTGGTTCTTCTTATTGACGATGAAACACAGAAATTTATTCGGAATTAAATACAAAAGGCACAATGCCGACTTATGTACAAGAAGACTGACTCTTCTTACTGACTATGTTTTGAACCATTCTTGTGACACTAGCTATAGACTCTAATGCTTCACTTCAGGTTTATTGTATCCCTTGGACCTTCTTATTGAAGATGAAACACAGAAATTGCTTGGGAATTAAATACAAAAGGCACAATGCCCTCTTAAGTACAAGAATACTGACTCTTCTTACTGTCTATGTTTTGATCCATCCCTGTGACACTAGTTATAGATTCCGATGCTTCACTTCAGGTTTACTGTATTCCTCTGACCTTCTTATTGACGATGAAACACAGAAATTGCTTCGGAATTAAATACAAAAGGCACAATTCCGAATTAAGTACAAGAAGACTTACTCTTCTTACTGTCTATGTTTTGAACCATTAATGTGACACTAGTTATAGATTCTGATGCTTCACTCCAGGTTTACTGTATCATTTGGACCTTCTTATTGACGAGAAAAACACAGAAATTGCATCGGAATTAAATACAAAATGCACAATGGCGACTTAAGTACAAGAAGTCTGACTCTTTCTTACTGACTATGATTTGAACAATTCATGTGACACTAGTTATAGATTCCATTGCTTCACTTCAGGTTTACTGTATCCCTTGGACCTTCTTATTGACGATAAAACACAGAAATTGCATCGGAAATAAATATATAAGGCACAATGCCGACTTCAGTACAAGAAGACTGACTCTTCTTACTGACTATGCTTTGAACCATTCCTGTGACACTAGTTATAGATTCTGATGCTTCACTTCAGGTTTACTGTATCCCTTGGACCTTCTTATTGACGATGAAACACAGAAATTGCATCCGAATTAAATACAAAAGGCACAAAGCCGACTTAAGTAGAAGAAGACTGACTCTTCTTACTGACTATGTTTTGAACCATTCCTGCGACACTACTTATTGATTCCGATGCTTGACTTCAGATTTACTGTATCCCTCTGACCTTCTTATCGACGATGAAACCCAGAAATTGCATCGGAATCAAATACTAAAGGCACAATGCCGAATTAAGTACAAGAAGACTGACTCTTCTTACTGTCGATGTTTTGAACCATTCCTGTGACACTAGTTATAGATTCCGATGCTTCACTTCAGGTTTACTGTATCCCTTGGACCTTCTTATTGACGATGAAACACAGAAATTGCATCGGAATTAAATAAAAAAGCACAATGCCGGCATTAGTACAAGGAGACTGACGCTACTTACTGTCTATGTTTTGAACCATTCTTGTGACACTAGTTATAGTTTCCGATGCTTCACTCCCGGTTTACTATATCCCTTGGACCTTCTTATTGACGATGAAACACAGAAATTGCATAGGAATCAAATAGAAAAGGCACAATGCCGACTTAAGTACAAGAAGATTGACTCTTCCTACTGTCTATGTTTTGAACCATTCCTGTTACACTAGTTATAGATTCCGATGCTTCACTTCTGGTTTACTGTACCCCTTGGACCTTCGAATTGACGATAAAACACAGAAATTTCATCGGAATGAAATACAAAAGGCATAATTCCGAATTAAGTACAAGAAGACTGACTCTTCTTACTGTCTATGTTTAGAACCATTCATGTGACACTAGTTATGGATTCCTTTGCTTCACTCCAGGTTTACTGAATCCCTTGGACCTTCTTATTGACGATGAAAGACAGAAATTGCATCGGAATTAAATACAAAAGGCACAATGGTGACTTAAGTGCAAGATGTCTGACTCTTCTTACTGACTATGATTTGAACCATTCATGTGACACTAGTTATAGATTCCGGTGCTTCACTTCAGGTTTACTGTATCCCTTGGAGCTTCTTTTTGACGATGAAACACAGAAATTGGATCGGAAATAAATACAAAAGGCACAATGCCGACTTAAGTACAAGAAGACTGACTCTTCTTACTGACTATGTTTTGAACCAACCCTGTGTCACTAGTTATAAATTCCGATGCTTCACTCCAGGTTTACTGTATCCCTTGGACCTTCTTATTGACGATGAAACACAGAAATTGCATCGGAAATAAATACAAGAGGCTCAATGCCGACTTATGTACAAGAAGACTGACTCTTCTTACTGACTATGTTTTGAACCATTCCTGTGACACAAGCTATAGGCTCTAATGCTTCACTTCAGGTTTATTGTATCCCTTGGACCTTCTTATTGAAGATGACACACAGAAATTGCTTGGGAATTAAATACAAAAGGCACAATGCCCACTTAAGTACAAGAGTACTGACTCTTCTTACTGTCTATGTTTTGATCCATCCCTGTGACACTAGTTATTGATTCCGATGCTTCACTTCTGGTTTACTGTACCCCTTGGACCTTCGTATTGACGATAAAACACAGAAATTTCATCGGAATGAAATACAAAAGGCATAATTCCGAATTAAGTACAAGAAGACTGACTCTTCTTACTGTCTATGTTTTGAACCATTCATGTGACACTAGTTATGGATTCCTTTGCTTCACTCCAGGTTTACTGTATCCCTTGGACCTTCTTATTGACGATGAAACACAGAAATTGCATCGGAATTAAATACAAAAGGCACAATGGTGACTTAAGTACCAGATATCTGACTCTTCTTACTGACTATGTTTTGAACCATTCCTGTGACACTAGTTATTGATTCCGATGCTTCACTTCAGGTTTACTGTATCCCTCTAACCTTCTTATTGACGATGAAACACAGAAATTGCATCGGAATTAAATACAAAAGGCACAATTCCGAATTAAGTACAAGAAGACTGACTCTTCTTACTGACTATGTTTTAAACCATTCCTGTGACACTAGTTATAGATTCCGATGCATGACTTCAGATTTACTGTATCCCTCTGACCTTCTTATTCACGATGAAACACAGAAACGGCATCGGAATTAAATACTAAAGTCACTATGCCGACTTAAGTACAAGAAGACTGACGCTACTTACTGTCTATGTTTTGAACCATTCCTGTGACACTAGTTATAGATTCCGATGCTTCAATCCAGGTTTACTATATCCCTAGGACCTTCTTGTTGACGATGAAACACAGAAATCGCATAGGAATAAAATAGAAAGGGGACAATGCTGACGTAAGTACAAGAAGACTGACTCCTCCTACTGTCTATGCTTTGAACCATTATAGTGACACTAGTTATAGATTCTGGTGCTTCACTTCAGGTTTAATGTATCACTCTGACCTTCTTATTGACGATGAAACACAGAAATTGCATCGGAATGAAATACAAAAGTCACAATTCCGAATTAAGTACAGGAAGACTGACTCTTCCCACTGTCTATGTTTTGAACCATTCCTGATACGCTAGTTATAGATTTCGATGCTTCACTTCAGGTTTACTGTATCCCTTGGACCTTCTTATTGACGATGAAACACAGAAATTGCTTCGGAATTAAATACAAAACGAACAATGCCGACTTAAGTACAAGAAGACTGACTCTTCTTACTGAATATGTTTGAACCATTCCTATGACACTAGTAATAGATTCCGATCCTTGACTTCAGATTTACTGTATCCCCCTGACCTTCTTATTGACGATGAAACACAGAAATTGCATAGGAATTAAATAGAAAAGGCACAATGCCGACTTAAGTACAAGAAGACTGACTCTTCCTACTGTCTATGATTTCAACCATTATAGTGACACTAGTTATAGATTCCGGTGCTTCAGTTCAGGTTTACTGTATCCCTCTGACCTTCTTATTGGCGATGAAACACAGAAATTGCATCGCAATTAAATACAAAAGGCACAATGCCGACTTAAGTACAAAAATACTGACTCTTCTTACGGTCTATGCTTTGAACCATTTCTAAGACACTAGTTATAGATTCCGATGCTTCACTTCTGGTTTACTGAATACCTTGGACCTTCTTATTGACGATGAAACACTGAAATTGCATCTGAATTAAATACAAAAAGCACAATGCCGACTTTAGTACAAGAAGACTGACTCTTCTTACAGACTATGTTTTGATTCATTCCTATGACACTAGTTATAGATTCCGATGCATCACTCCAGGCTTACTGTATCCCTTGGACCTTCTTATTGACGATGAAACACAGAAATTGCATCGGAATTAAATTCAAAAGGCACAATGCAGACTTAAGTACAAGAAGACTGACTCTTCTTACTGACTTTGTTTGAACCATTATTGTGACACTAGTTATAGATTACGATGCTTCACTCCCGGTTTACTGTATCCCTTGGACCTTTTTATTAACGATGAAACACTAAAATTGCATCGGGATTAAATACAAAAGGCACAATGCCGACTTAAGTACAAGAACACTGACTCTTCTTACTGTCTATGTTTTGAACCATCCCTGTGTCACTAGTTATAGATTCCGATGCATCACTCCAGGTTTACTGTATCCCTTGGACCTACTTATTGACGATGAAACACAGAAATTGCATCGGAATTAAATACAAATGGCACAATGCCGACTTAAGTACAAGAAGACTGACTCTTCTAACTGACTAAGTCTTGAACCATTCCTGGGACACTAGTTATAGATTCCGATGCTTTACTTCAGCCTTACTGTATCCCTCTGACCTTCTTATGGACGATGAAACACAGAAATTGCATCGGAATTAAATACAAAAGGCACAATGCCGGATTAAGTACAAGAAGACTGACTCTTCTTACTGTCTATGTTTTGAACAATTCATGTGACACTAGTTATAGATTCCGGTGCTTCACTCCAGGTTTACTGTATCCCTTGGACCTTCTTATTGACGATGAAACACTGAAATTGCATCTGTATTAAATACAAAAGGCACAATGCCGACTTTAGTACAAGAAGACTGACTCTTCTTACAGACTATGTTTTGATTCATTCCTATGACACTAGTTATAGATTCCGATGCTTCACTCCAGGTTTACTGTATCCCTTGGACCTTCTTATTGACGATGAAACACAGAAATTGCATCGGAATTAAATACAAAAGGCACAATGCAGACTTAAGTAAAAGAAGACTGACTCTTCTTACTGACTATGTTTGAACCATTATTGTGACACTAGTTATAGATTCCAATGCTTCACTCCCGGTTTACTGTATCCCTCTGACCTTCTTATTGACGATGAAACACAGAAATTGCATCGGAATTAAATACAAAAGTCACATTGCCGACTTAAGTACAAGAAGACTGACTCTTCCCATTGTGTATGTTTTGAACCACACCTGTTACTCTAGTTATAGATTCCTATGCTTCACTCCAGGATTACTGTATCCATTGGACCCTCTTATTGACGATGAAACACAGAAATTGCATCGGAATTAAATACAAAAGGCACAATGGTGACTTAAGTACAAGATGTCTGACTCTTCTTACTGACTATGATTTGAACCATTCATGTGACACTAGTTGTAGATTCCGGTGCTTCACTTCAGGTTTACTGTATCCCTTGGACCTTCTTATTCACGATGAAACACAGAAACGGCATCGGAATTAAATACAAAAGGCACATTGCTGACTTTAGTACAGGAAGACTGACTCTTCTTACTGACTATGTTTTGATTAATTCCAATGACACTAGTTATAGATTCCGATGCTTCACTCCAGGTTTGCTGTATCCCTTGGACCTTCTTATTGACGATGAAACACAGAAATTGCATCGGAATTAAATACAAAGGCACAAAGCCGACTTAAGTACAAGAAGACTGACTCTTCTTACTGTCTATGTTTTAAACCATTCCTGTGACACTAGTTATAGATTCCGATGCTTGACTTCAGATTTACTGTATCCCTCTGACCTTCTTAATCACGATGAAACACAGAAACGGCATCGGAATTAAATACAAAAGTCACAATTCCGAATTAAGTACAGGAAGACTGACTCTTCCCACTGTCTATGTTTTGAACCATTCCTGTTACGCTAGTTATAGATTCCGATGCTTGACTTCAGATTTACTGTATCCCCCTGACCTTCTTATTGACGATGAAACACAGAAATTGCATAGGAATTAAATAGAAAAGGCACAATGCCGACTTAAGTACAAGAAGACTGACTCTTCCTACTGTCTATGCTTTCAACCATTATAGTGACACTAGTTATAGATACCGGTGCTTCAGTTCAGGTTCACTGTATCCCTCTGACCTTCTTATTGACGATGAAACACAGAAATTGCATCGGAATTAAATACAAAAGGCACAATGCCGACTTAAGTACAAGAATACTGACTCTTCTTACTGTCTATGCTTTGAACCATTTCTGTGACACTAGTTATAGATTCCGATGCTTCACTTCTGGTTTACTGAATCCCTTGGACCTTCTTATTGACGATAAAACACGGAAATTGCATCGGAATTAAATTCAAAAGGCACAGTGCAGACTTAAGTACAAGAAGACTGACTCTTGTTACTGACTATGTTTGAACCATTATTGTGACACTAGTTATAGATTCCGATGCTTCACTCCAGGTTTACTGTATCCCTTGGACCTTTTTATTAACGATGAAACACAAAAATTGCATCGGAATTAAATACAAAAGGCACAATGCCGACTTAAGTACAAGAAGAGTGACTGTTCTTACTGTCTATGCTTTGAACCATTCCTGTGTTACTAGTTATAGATTACGATGCATCACTCCAGGTTTACTGTATCCCTTGGACCTTCTTATTGACGATGAAACACAGAAATTGCATCGGAATTAAATACAAAAGGCACAATGCCAGATTAAGTACAAGAAGACTGACTCTTCTTACTGTCTATGTTTTGAACCATTCATGTGACACTAGTTATAGATTCCGATGCTTCACTCCAGGTTTACTGTATCCCTTGGACCTTCCTATTGACGATGAAACACTGAAATTGAATCTGAATTAAATACAAAAGGCACAATGCCGACTTTAGTACAAAAAGACTGACTCTTCTTACAGACTATGTTTTGATTCATTCCTATGACACTAGTTATAGATTCCGATGCTTCACTCCAGGTTTACTGTATCCCTTGGACCTTCTTATTGACGATGAAACACAGAAATTGCATCGGAATTACATACAAAAGGCACAAAGCCGACTTAAGTACAAGAAGACTGACTCTTCTTACTGACTATGTTTTAAACCATTCCTGTGACACTAGTTATAGATTCCGATGCTTGACTTCAGATTTACTGTATCCCTCTGACCTTCTTATTCACGATGAAACACAGAAACGGCATCGGAATTAAATACAAAAGGCACAATGCCGACTTTAGTACAGGAGGACTGACTCTTCTTACAGACTATGTTTGATTCATTCCTATGACAATAGTTATAGATTCCGATGCTTCACTCCAGGTTTACTGTATCCCTTGGACCTTCGTATTGACGATGAAACACAGAAATTGCATCGGAATTGAATACAGAAGGCACAATGCCGACTTAAGTACAAGAATACTGACTCTTCTTACTGTCTATGTTTGAACCATCCCTGTGACACTAGTTATAGATTCCGATGCTTCACTTCAGGTTTACTGTATCCCTCTGACCTTCTTATTGACGATGAAACACAGAAATTGCATCGGAGTCAAATGCAAAAGTCACAATTCCGAATTAAGTACAAGAAGACTGACTCTTCCCACCGTCTATGTTTTGAACCAATCCTTTTACGCTAGTTATAGATTCCGATGCTTCACTTCAGGTTTACTGTATCCCTTGGTCTTTCTTATTGACGATGAAACACAGAAATTGCTTCGGAATTAAATACAAAAGGCACAATGTCGACTTAAGTATAAGAATACTTACTCTTCTTACTGTCTATGATTTGAACCATCCCTGTGACACTAGTTATAGATTCCCATGCTTCACTTCACGTTTACTGTATCCCTCTGACCTTCTTATTGACGTTGAAACACACAAATTGCATCGGAATTAAATACAAAAGGCACAATTCCGAATTAAGTACAAGAAGACTGACTCTTCTTACTGTCTATGTTTTGAACCATTCATGTGACACTAGTTATAGATTCCGATGCTTCACTCCTGGTGTACTGTAACCCTTGGACCTTCTTATTGACGATGTACCACAGAAATTGCATCGGAATTGAATACAAAAGGCACAATGGCGACTTAAGTACAAGAAGACTGACTCTTCTTACTGACTATGATTTGAACCATTCATGTGACACTAGTTATAGATTCCGGTGCTTCATTTCAGGTTTACTGTATCCCTTGGACCTTCTTATTGACGATGAAACACGGAAATTGCATCGGAAATAAATACAAAAGGCACAATGCCGACTTAAGTACAGGAAGACTGACTCTTCTTACTGACTATGTTTTGAACCATTCCTGTGACACTAGTTATAGATTCTGATGCTTCACTTCAGGTTTACTGTATTCCTTGGACCTTCTTATTGACGATGAAACACAGAAATTGCATCGGAATTAAATACAAAACGCACAATGCCGACTTAAGTACAAGAAGACTGACTCTTCTTACTGATTACGTTTTGAACCATTCCTATGACACTAGTAATAGATTCCGATGCTTGACTTCAGATTTACTGTATCCCCCTGACCATCTTATTCTTGATGAAACGCAGAAATGGCATCGGAATTAAATACTAAAGGCACAATGCCGAATTAAGTACAAGAAGACTGACTCTTCTTACTGACGATGTTTTGAACCATTCCTGTGACATTAGTTATAGATTCCGATGCTTCACTCCAGGATTACTGTATCCCTTGGACCCCTTTACTGACGATAAAACACAGAAATTGCATCGGAATTAAATAGAAAAGGCACAATGGTGACTTAAGTACAAGATGTCTGACTCTTCTTACTGACTATGTTTGAACCATTATTGTGACACTAGTTATAGATTCCAATGCTTCACTCTCGGTTTACTGTATCCCTCTGACCTTCTTATTGACGATGAAACACAGAAATTGCATCGGAATTAAATACAAAAGTCACATTGCCGACTTAAGTACAAGAAGACTTACTCTTCCCACTGTCTATGCTTTGAACCATTCCTGTCGGAATTAAATACAAAAGGCACAATGCGGACTTAAGTACAAGAATACTGACTCTTGTTACTGTCTATGTTTTGAACCATCCCTGTGACACCAGTTATAGATTCCGAAGCTTCAATTCAGGTTAACTGTATCCCTCTGACCTTCTTATTGACGATGAAACACAGAAATTGCATCGGAATTAAATACAAAAGGCACAATTCCGAATTAAGTACAAGAAGACTGACTCTTCTTACTGTCTATGTTTTGAACCATTCATGTGACACTAGTCATAGATTACGATGCTTCACTCCAGGATTACTGTATCCCTTGGAACCTCTTATTGACGATGAAACACAGAAATTGCATCGGAATTAAATTCAAAAGGCACAATGGCGACTTAAGTACAAGATGTCTGACTCTTCTTACTGACTATGATTTGAAACATTCATGTGACACTAGTTGTAGATTCCGGTGCTTCACTTCAGGTTTACTGTATCGCTTGGACCTTCTTGTTGACGATGATACACAGAAATTGCATCGGAAATAAATACAAAAGGCACAATGCCGACATAAGTACAAGAAGACTGACTCTTCTTACTGACTATGTTTTGAACCATTCCTGTGACACTAGTTATAGATTCTGATGCTTCACTTCAGGTTTACTGTATCCCTTGGACCTTCTTATTGACGATGAAACACAGAAATTGCATCGGAATTAAATACAAAAGGCACAAAGCCACTTAAGTACAAGAAGACTGACTCTTCTTACTGACTATGTTTTAAACCATTCCTGTGACACTAGTTGTATATACCGATGCTTGACTTCAGATTTACTGTATCCCTCTGACCTTCTTACTCACGATGAAACACAGAAACGGCATCGGATTTAAATACAAAAGGCACAATGCCGACTTTAGTACAGGAAGACTGACTCTTCTTACAGACTATGTTTTGATTAATTCCAATGACACTAGTTATAGATTCCGATGCTTCACTCCAGGTTTACTGTATCCCTTGGACCTTCTTATTGACGATGAAACACAGAAATTGCATCGGAATTAAATACAAAAGGCGCAATGCCGACTTAAGTACAAGAATACTGACTCTTCTCACTGTCTATGTTTGAACCATCCCTGTGACACTAGTTACAGATTCCGATGCTTCACTTCAGGTTTACTGTATAACTCTGACCTTCCTATTGACGATGAAACACAGAAATTGCATCGGAATTAAATACAAAAGTCATAATTCCGAATTAAGTACAGGAAGACTGACTCTTCCCACTGTCTATGTTTTGAACCATTCCTGTTACGCTAGTTATAGATTCCCATGCTTGACTTCAGATTTACTGTATCCCCCTGACCTTCTTATTGACGATGAAACACAGAAATTGCATAGGAATTAAATAGAAAAGGCACAATGCCGTCTTAAGTACAAGAAGACTGACTCTTCCTACTGTCTATGCTTTCAACCATTATAGTGACACTAGTTATAGATTCCGGTGCTTCAGTTCAGGTTTACTGTATCCCTCTGACCTTCTTATTGACGATGAAACACAGAAATTGCATCTTAATTAAATACAAAAGGCACAATGCCGACTTAAGTACAAGAATACTGACTCTTCTTACTGTCTATGCTTTGAACCATTTCTGTGACACTAGTTATAGATTCCGATGCTTCACTTCTGGTTTACTGAATACCTTGGACCTTCTTATTGACGATGAAACACTGACATTGCATCTGAATTAAATACAAAAAGCACAATGCCGACTTTAGTACAAGAAGACTGACTCTTCTAACAGACTATGTTTTGATTCATTCCTATGACACTAGTTATAGATTCCGATGCATCACTCCAGGTTTACTGTATCCCTTGGACCTTCTTATTGACGATGAAACACAGAAATTAGATCGGAATTAAATAAAAAATGCACAATGCCGACATAAGTACAAGAAGACTGACGCTACTTACTGTCTATGTTTTGAACCATTGAAGTGACACTAGTTATAGATTCCGGTGCTTCAGTTCAGGGTTGCTGTATCCCTCTGACCTTCTTATTGACGATGAAACACAGAAATTGCATCGGAATTAGATACAAAAGGCACAATGCCGACTTAAGTACAATAATACTGACTCCTCTTACTGTCTATGTTTTGAACCATCCCTGTGACACTAGTTATAGATTCCGATGCTTCACTTCTGGTTTACTGAATCCCTTGGACCCTCTTATTGACGATGAAACACTGAAAATGCATCTGAATTAAATACAAAAAGCACAAGCCGACTTTAGTACAAGAAAGACTGACAATTCTTACAGACTATGTTTTGATTCATTCCTATGACACTAGTTATAGATTCCGATGCATCACTCCAGGTTTACTGTATCCCTTGGACCTTCGTATTGACGATGAAACACAGAAATTGCATCGGAATTAAATTCAAAAGCACAATGCAGACTTAAGTACAAGAAGACTGACTCTTCTTACTGACTATGTTTGAACCATTATTGTGACACTAGTTATAGATTCCGATGCTTCACACCCGATTTACTGTATCCCTTGGACCTTTTTATTAACGATGAAACACAAAAATTGCATCGGAATTAAATACAAAAGGCACAATGCCGACTTAAGTACAAGAATACTGACTCCTCTTACTGTCTATGTTTTGAACCATCCCTGTGTCACTAGTTATAGATTCCGATGCATCACTCCAGGTTTACTGTATCCCTTGGACCTAATTAGTGACGATGAAAAACAGAAATTACATTGGAATTAGATACAAATGGCACAATGCCGACTTAAGTACAAGAAGACTGACTCTTCTTACTGACTAAGTCTTGAACCATTCCTGTGACACTAGTTATAGATTCCGATGCTTCACTCCAGGTTTACTGTATCCCTTGGACCTTCTTATTGACGATGAAACACTGAAATTTCATCTGGACTAAATACAAAAGGCACAATGCCGACTTTAGTACAAGAAGACTGACTCTTCTTACAGACTATGTTTTGATTCATTCCTGTGACACTAGTTATAGATTCCGATGCTTCACTCCAGGTTTACTGTATCCCTTGGACCTTCTTATAGACGATGAAACACAGAAATTGCATCGGAATTAAATACAAAATGCACAATGCAGACTTAAGTACAAGAAGACTGAATCTTCTTACTGACTATGTTTGTACCATTATTGTGACACTAGTTATAGATTCCAATGCTTCACCCCCGGTTTACTGTATCCCTGGGACCTTTTTATTAACGATGAAACACAAAAGTTGAATAGGAATTAAATAGAAAGGGCACAATGCCGACTTAAGTACAAGAAGACTGACTCTATGTTTTGAACCAATCCTGTGACACTAGTTATAGATTCCCATGCTTCACTTCACGTTTACTGTATCCCTCTGACCTTCTTATTGACGATGAAAAACACAAATTGCATCGGAATTAAATACAAAAGGCACAATTCCGAATTAAGTACAAGAAGACTGACTCTTCTTACTGTCTATGTTTTGAACCATTCATGTGACACTAGTTAGAGATTCCGATGCTTCACTCCAGGTTTACTGTAACCCTTGGACCTTCTTATTGACGATGAAACACAGAAATTGCATCGGAATTGAATAGAAAAGGCACAATGGCGACTTAAGTACAAGAACTCTGACTCTTCTTACTGACTATGATTTGAACCATTCATGTGACACTAGTTATAGATTCCCGTGCTTCACTTCAGGTTTACTGTATCCCTTGGACCTTCTTATTGACGATGAAACACGGAAATTGCATCGGAAATAAATACAAAAGGCACAATGCCGACTTAAGTACAAGAAGACTGACTCTTCTTACTGACTATGATTTGAACCATTCCTGTGACACTAGTTATAGATTCTGATGCTTCACTTCAGGTTTACTGTATCCCTTGGACGCTCTTATTGACGATGAAACACAGAAATTGCATCGGAATTAAATACAAAACGCATTATGCCGACTTAAGTACAAGAAGACTAACTCTTCTTACTGATTATGTTTTGAACCATTCCTATGACACTAGTAATAGATTCCGATGCTTGACTTCAGATTTACTGTATCCCCCTGACCTTCTTATTCTCGATGAAACGCAGAAATGGCATCGGAATTAAATACTAAAGGCACAATGCCGAATTAAGTACAAGAAGACTGACTCTTCTTACTGTCGATGCTTTGAACCATTAGTGTGACACTAGTTATAGATTCCGATGCTTCACTCCAGGTTTACTGTATCCCTTGGACCTTCTTATTGACGATGAAACACAGAAATTGCATCGGAATTAAAAAAAAATGCACAATGCCGACTTAAGTACAAGAAGACTGACGCTACTTACTGTCTATGTTTTGAACCATTCCTGTGACACTAGTTAGAGATTACGATGCTTCACTCCAGGTTTACTATACCCCTAGGACCTTCTTATTGACGATGAAACACAGAAATTGCATAGGAATTAAATAGAAAAGGCACAATGCCGACTTAAGTACAAGAAGACTGACTCTTCCTACTGTCTATGCTTTGAACCATTGTAGTGACACTAGTTATAGATTCCAGTGCTTCAGTTCAGGTTTACTGTATCCCTCTGACCTTCTTATTGACGATGAACCACAGATATTGCATCGGAATTAAATACAAAAGGCACAATGCCGACTTAAGTACAATAATACTGACTCTTCTTACTGTCTATGTTTCGAACCATCCCTGTGACACTACTTATAGATTCCGATGCTTCACTTCTGGTTTTCTGAATCCCTTGGACCTTCTTATTGACGATGAAACACTGAAATTGCATCTGAATTAAATACAAAAAGCACAAGCCGACTTTAGTACAAGAAGACTGACTCTTCTTACAGACTATGTTTTGATTCATTCCTATGACACTAGTTATACATTCCGATGCATCACTCCAGGTTTACTGTATCCCTTGGACCTTCTTATTGACGATGAAACACAAAAAATTGCATCGGAACTAAATTCAAAAGCACAATGCAGACTTAAATACAAGAAGACTGACTCTTCTTTCTGACTATGTTTGAACCATTATTGTGACACTAGTAATAGATTCCGATGCTTCACATCCGGTTCACTGTATCCCTTGGACCTTTTTATTAACGATGAAACCCAAAAATTGCATCGGAATTAAATACAAAAGGCACAATGCCGACTTAATTACAAGAATACTGACTCTTCTTACTGTCTATGTTTTGAACCATCCCTGTGTCACTAGTTGTAGATGCCGATGCATCACTCCAGGTTTACTGTATCCCTTGGACCTACTTATTGACGCTGAAGTACAGAAATTGCATCGGAATTAAATACAAATGGCACAATGCCGACTTAAGTACAAGAAGACCGACTCTTCTTACAGACTATGTTTTGATTCATTCCTATGACACTAGTTATAGATTCCGATGCTTCACTCCAGGTTTACTGTATCCCTTGGACCTTCTTATTGACGATGAAACACAGAAATTGCATCGGAATTAAATACAAAAGGCACAATGCAGACTTAAGTACAAGAAGACTGACTCTTCTTACTGACTATGTTTGAACCATTATTGTGACACTAGTTATAGATTCCAATGCTTCACCCCCGGTTTACTGTATCCCTGGGACCTTTTTACTAACGATGAAACACAAAAATTGAATAGGAAATAAATAGAAAGGGCACAATGCCGACTTAAGTACAAGAAGGCTGACTCTATGTTTTGAACCATTCCTGTGACACTAGTTATAGATTCCGGTGCTTCAGTTCAGGCTTAATGTATCCCTCTGACTTTCTTATTGACGATGAAACACAGAAATTGCATCGGAATTAAATACAAAAGTCACATTGCCGACTTAAGTACAAGAAGACTGACTCTTCCCACTGTCTATGTTTTGAACCATTCCTGTTACAGTAGTTATAGATTCCGATGCTTCACTTCAGGTTTGCTGTATCCCTTGGACCTTCTTATTGACGATGAAACACAGAAATTGCTTCGGAATTAAATACAAAAGGCACAATGTCGACTTAAGTACAAGAATACTGACTCTTGTTACTGTCTATGTTTTGAACCATCCCTGTGACACTAGTTATAGATTCCGATGCTTCACTTCAGGTTTACTGTATCCCTCTGACCTTCTTATTGACGATGAAACACAGAAATTGCATCGTAATTAAATACAAAAGTTACAATTCCAAATTAAGTACAAGAAGACTGACTCTTCTTACTGTCTATGTTTTGAACCATACATGTGACACTAGTTATAGATTCCGATGCTTCACTCCAGGTTTACTGTAACCCTTGGACCTTCTTATTGACGATGAAACACAGAAATTGCATCGGAATTAAATACAAAAGGCACAATGGCGACTTAAGTACAAGAACTCTGACTCTTCTTACTGACTATGATTTGAACCATTCATGTGACACTAGTTATAGATTCCGGTGCTTCACTTCAGGTTTACTGTTTCCCTTGGACCTTCTTATTGACGATGAAACACGGAAATTGCATCGCAAATAAATACAAAAGGCACAATGCCGAATTAAGTACAAGAAGACTGACTCTTCTTACTGACTATGTTTTGAACCATTCATGTGACACTAGTTATAGATTCTGATGCTTCATTTCAGGTTTACTGTATCCTTTGGACCTTCTTATTGACGATGAAGCACAGAAATTGCATCGGAAGTAATTACAAAACGCACAATGTCGACTTAAGTACAAGAGGACTGACTCTTCTTACTGACTATGTTTTGAACCATTCCTGTGACACTAGTAATAGATTCCGATGCTTGACTTCAGATTTACTGTATCCCTCTGACCTTCTTATTCTCGATGAAACACAGAAATGGCATCGGAATTAAATACTAAAGGCACAATGCCGAATTAGGTACAAGCAGACTGACTCTTCTTACTGTCGATGTTTTGAACCATTCCTGTGACTCTAGTTATAGATTCCGATGCTTTACTCCAGGTTTACTGTATCCCTTGGTACTTCTTATTGACGATGAAACACCGAAATTGCATCGGAATTAAAAAAAAAGACACAATGCCGACTTAAGTACAAGAAGACTGACGCTACTTACTGTCTATGCTTTGAACCATTCCTGTGACACTAGTTATAGATTCCGATGCTTCACACCAGGTTTACTATATCCCTAGAACCTTCCTATTGACGATGAAACACAGAAATTGCATAGGAATTAAATAGAAAAGGCACAATGCCGACTTAAGTTCAAGAAGACTGACTCTTCCTACTGTCTATGCTTTGAACCATTACAGTGACACTAGTTATAGATTCCGGTGCTTCAGTTCAGGTTTACTGTAACCCTCTGACCTTCTTATTGTCGATGAAACACAGAGATTGCATCGGAATTAAATATAAAAGGCACAATGCCGACTTAGGTACAAGAATACTGACTCTTCTTACTGTCTATGTTTTGACCCATCCCTGTGACACTAGTTATAGATTCCGATGCTTCACTTCTGGTTTACTGAATCCCTTTGACCTTCTTATTGACGGTGAAACACTGAAATTGCATCTGAATTAAATGCAAAAGGAACAATGCCGACTTTAGTACAAGAAGACTGACTCTTCTTACAGACTATGTTTTGATTCATTCCTATGACACTAGTAATAGATTCCGATGCATCACTCCAGGTTTACTGTATCCCTTGGACCTTCGTATTGACGATGAAACACAGAAATTGCATCGGAATTAAATTCAAAAGCACAATGCAGACTTAAGTACAAGAAGACTGACTCTTCTTACTGACTATGTTATAACCATTATTGTGACACTAGTTATAGATTCCGATGCTTCACACCCGGTTTACTGTATCCCTTGGACCTTTTTATTAACGATGAAACACAAAAATTGCATCGGAATTAAATACAAAAGGCACAATGCCGACTTAAGTACAAGAATAATGACTCTTCTTACTGTCTATGTTTTGAACCATCCCTGTGTCACTAGTTATAGATTCCGATGCATCACTCCAGGTTTACTGTATCCCTTGGACCTAATTATTGACGATGAAACACAGAAATTACATCGGAATTAAATACAAATGGCACAATGCCGACTTAAGTACAAGAAGACTGACTCTTCTTACTGACTAAGTCTTGAACCATTCCTGTGACACTAGTTATAGATTCCGATGCTTCACTCCAGGTTTACTGTATCCCTTGGACCTTCTTATTGACGATGAAACACTGAAATTGCATCTGGACTAAATACAAAAGGCACAATGCCAACTTTAGTACAAGAAGACTGACTCTTCTTACAGACTATGTTTTGATTCATTCCTGTGACACTAGTTATAGATTCCGATGCTTCACTCCAGGTTTACTGTATCCCTTGGACCTTCTTATAGACGATGAAACACAGAAATTGCATCGGAATTAAATACAAAATGCACAATGCAGACTTAAGTACAAGAAGACTGATTCTTCTTACTGATTATGTTTGTACCATTATTGTGACACTAGTTATAGATTCCAATGCTTCACCCCCGGTTTACTGTATCCCTGGGACCTTTTTATTAACGATGAAACACAAAAATTGAATAGGAATTAAATAGAAAGGGCACAATGCCGACTTAAGTACAAGAAGACTGACCCTATGTTTTGAACCAATCCTGTGACACTAGTTATAGATTCCCACGCTTCACTTCACGTTTGCTGTATCCCTTGGACGCTCTTATTGACGATGAAACACAGAAATTGCATCGGAATTAAATACAAAACGCATAATGCCGACTTAAGTACAAGAAGACTGACTCTTCTTACTGATTATAATTTGAACCATTCCTATGACACTAGTAATAGATTCCGATGCTTGACTTCAGATTTACTGTATCCCCCTGACCTTCTTATTGACGATGAAACACACAAATTGCATCGGAATTAAATACAAAAGGCACAATTCCGAATTAAGTACAAGAAGACTGACTCTTCTTACTGTCTATGTTTTGAACCATTCATGTGACACTAGTTAGAGATTCCGATGCTTCACTCCAGGTTCACTGTAACCCTTGGACCTTCTTATTGACGATGAAACACAGAAATTGCATCGGAATTAAATTCAAAAGGCACAATGGCGACTTAAGTACAAGAACTCTGACTCTTCTTACTGACTATGATTTGAACCATTCATGTGACACTAGTTATAGATTCCGGTGCTTCACTTCAGGTTTACTGTATCCCTTGGACCTTCTTATTGACGATGAAACACGGAAATTGCATCGGAAATAAATACAAAAATCACAATGCCGACTTAAGTACAAGAAGACTGACTCTTCTTACTGACTATGATTTGAACCATTCCTGTGACACTAGTTATAGATTCCGATGCTTCACTCCAGGTTTACTGTATCCCTTGGACCTTCTTATTGACGATGAAACACAGAAATTGCATCGGAATTAAATAAAAAATGCACAATGCCGACTTAAGTACAAGAAGACTGACGCAACTTACTGTCTATGTTTTGAACCATTCCTGTGACACTAGTTAGAGATTACGATGCTTCACTCCAGGTTTACTATACCCCTAGGACCTTCGTATTGACGATGAAACACAGAAATTGCATAGGAATTAAATAGAAAAGGCACAATGCCGACTTAAGTACAAGAAGACTGACTCTTCCTACTGTCTATGCTTTGAACCATTGTAGTGACACTAGTTATAGATTCCGGTGCTTCAGTTCTTGTTTACTGTATCCCTCTGACCTTCTTATTGACAATGAACCACAGATATTGCATCGGAATTAAATACAAAAGGCACAATGCCGACTTAAGTACAATAATACTGACTCTTCTTACTGTCTATGTTTTGATCCATCCCTGTGACACTAGTTATAGATTCCGATGCTTCACTTCTGGTTTTCTGAATCCCTTGGACCTTCTTATTGACGATGAAACACTGAAATTGCATCTGAATTAAATACAAAAAGCACAAGCCGACTTTAGTACAAGAAGACTTACTCTTCTTACTGACTATGTTTTGAACCATCCCTGTGTCACTAGTTATAGATTCCGATGCATCACTCCAGGTTTACTGTATCCCTTGGAAATACTTATTGACGATGAAACACAGAAATTGCATCGGAATTAAATACAAATGGCACAATGCCGACTTAAGTACAAGAAGACCGACCCTTTTTACTGACTAAGTCTTGAACCAATCCTGTGACACTAGTTATAGATTCCGATGCTTCACTCCAGGTTTACTGTATTTCTTGGACCTACTTATTGACGATGAAACACTGAAATTGCATCTGAACTAAATACAAAAGGCACAATGCCGACTTTAGTACAAGAAGACTGACTCTTCTTACAGACTATGTTTTGATTCATTCCTATGACACTAGTTATAGATTCCGATGCTTCACTCCAGGTTTACTGTATCCCTTGGACCTTCTTATTGACGATGAAACACAGAAATTGCATCGGAATTAAATACAAAAGGCACAATGCAGACTTAAGTACAAGAAGACTGACTCTTCTTACTGACTATGTTTGAACCATTATTGTGACACTAGTTATAGATTCCAATGCTTCACCCCCGGTTTACTGTATCCCTGGGACCTTTTTATTAACGATGAAACACAAAAATTGAATAGGAAATAAATAGAAAGGGCACAATGCCGACTTAAGTACAAGAAGGCTGACTCTATGTTTTGAACCATTCCTGTGACACTAGTTATAGATTCCGGGGCTTCAGTTCAGGCTTAATGTATCCCTCTGACTTTCTTATTGACGATGAAACACAGAAATTGCATCGGAATTATATACAAAAGTCACATTGCCGACTTAAGTACAAGAAGACTGACTCTTCCCACTGTCTATGTTTTGAACCATTCCTGTTACAGTAGTTATTAATTCCGATGCTTCACTTCAGGTTTGCTGTATCCCTTGGACCTTCTTATTGACGATGAAACACAGAAATTGCTTCGGAATTAAATACAAAAGGCACAATGTCGACTTAAGTACAAGAATACTGACTCTTGTTACTGTATATGTTTTGAACCATCCCTGTGACACTAGTTACAGATTCCGATGCTTCACTTCAGGTTTACTGTATCCCTCTGACCTTCTTATTGACGATGAAACACAGAAATTGCATCGTAATTAAATACAAAAGGCACAATTCCAAATTAAGTACAAGAAGACTGACTCTTCTTACTGTCTATGTTTTGAACCATTCATGTGACACTAGTTATAGACTCCGATGCTTCACTCCAGGTTTACTGTAACCCTTGGACCTTCTTATTGACGATGAAACACAGAAATTGCATCGGAATTAAATACAAAAGGCACAATGGCGACTTAAGTACAAGAACTCTGACTCTTCTTACTGACTATGATTTGAACCATTCATGTTACACTAGTTATAGATTCCGGTGCTTCACTTCAGGTTTACTGTTTCCCTTGGACCTTCTTATTGACGATGAAACACGGAAATTGCATCGGAAATAAATACAAAAGGCACAATGCCGAATTAAGTACAAGAAGACTGACTCTTCTTACTGACTATGTTTTGAACCATTCATGTGACACTAGTTATAGATTCTGATGCTTCACTTCAGGTTTACTGTATCCTTTGGACCTTTTTATTGACGATGAAGCACAGAAATTGCATCGGAATTAATTACAAAACGCACAATGTCGACTTAAGTACAAGAAGACTGACTCTTCTTACTGACTATGTTTTGAACCATTCCTGTGACACTAGTAATAGATTCCGATGCTTGACTTCAGATTTACTGTATCCCTCTGACCTTCTTATTTTCGATGAAACACAGAAATGGCATCGGAATTAAATACTAAAGGCACAATGCCGAATTAAGTACAAGCAGACTGACTCTTCTTACTGTCGATGTTTTGAACCATTCCTGTGACACTAGTTATAGATTCTGATGCTTCACTCCAGGTTTACTGTATCCCTTGGAACTTCTTATTGACGATGAAACACCGAAATTGCATCGGAATTAAAAAAAAAAGGCACAATGCCGACTTAAGTACAAGAAGACTGACGCTACTTACTGTCTATGTTTTGAACCATTCCTGCGACACTAGTTATAGATTCCGATGCTTCACACCAGGTTTACTATATCCCTAGAACCTTCCTATTGACGATGAAACACAGAAATTGCATAGGAATTAAATAGAAAAGGCAGAATGCCGACTTAAGTTCAAGAAGACTGACTCTTCCTACTGTCTATGCTTTGAACCATTACAGTGACACTAGTTATAGATTCCGGTGCTTCAGTTCAGGTTTACTGTATCCCTCTGACCTTCTTATTGTCGATGAAACACAGAGATTGAGTCGGAATTAAATATAAAAGGCACAATGCCGACTTAGGTACAAGAATACTGACTCTTCTTACTGTCTATGTTTTGACCCATCCCTGTGACACTAGCTATAGATTCCGATGCTTCACTTCTGGTTTACTGAATCCCTTTGACCTTCTTATTGACGATGAAACACTGAAATTGCATCTGAATTAAATACAAAAGGAACAATGCCGACTTTAGTACAAGAAGACTGACTCTTCTTACAGACTATGTTTTGATTCATTCCTATGACACTAGTTATAGATTCCGATGCTTCACTCCAGGTTTACTGTATCCCTTGGACCTTCTTATTGACGATGAAACACAGAAATTGCATCGGAATTCAATACAAAAGGAACAATGCAGACTTAAGTACAAGAAGACTGACTCTTCTTACTGACTATGTTTGAACCATTATTGTGACACTAGTTATAGATTCCAATGCTTCACTCCCGGTTTACTGTAACCCTGGGACCTTTTAACTAACGATGAAACACAAAAATTGCATAGGAATTAAATAGAAAAGGCACAATGCCGACTTAAGTACAAGAAGACTGACTCTTCCTACTGTCTGTGTTTTGAACCATTCCTGTGACACTAGTTATAGATTCCGGTGCTTCAGTTCAGGTGTACTGTATCCCTATGACCTTCTTATTGACGATGAAACACAGAAATTGCATCGGAATTAAATACAAAAGTCACATTGCCGACTTAAGTACAAGAAGACTGACTCTTCCCACTGGCTATGTTTTGAACCATTCCTGTTACACTAGTTATAGATTCCGATGCTTCACTTCAGGTTTACTGTATCCCTTGGACCTTCTTATTGACGATGAAACACAGAAATTGCATCGGAATTAAATACAAAAGGCACAATTCCGAATTAAGTACAAGAAGACTGACTCTTCTTACTGTCTATATTTTGAACCATTCATGTGACACTAGTTATAGATTCCGATGCTTCACTCCAGGTTTACTGTAACCCTTGGACCTTCTTATTGACGATGAAACACAGAAATTGCGTCGGAATTAAATACAAAAGGCACAATGGCGACTTAAGTACAAGAACTCTGACTCTTCTTACTGACTATGTTTGAACCATTATTGTGACACTAGTTATAGATTCCAATGCTTCACTCCCGGTTTACTGTAACCCTGGGACCTTTTAACTAACGATGAATTACAAAAATTGCATAGGAATTAAATAGAAAAGGCACAATGCCGACTTAAGTACAAGAAGACTGACTCTTCCTACTGTCTGTGTTTTGAACCATTCCTGTGACACTAGTTATAGATTCCGGTGCTTCAGTTCAGGTGTACTGTATCCCTATGACCTTCTTATTGACGATGAAACACAGAAATTGCATCGGAATTAAATACAAAAGTCACATTACCGACTTAAGTACAAGAAGACTGACTCTTCCCACTGGCTATGTTTTGAACCATTCCTGTGACACTAGTTATAGATTCCGATGCTTCACTCCAGGTTTACTATATCCCTAGGACCTTCTTATTGACGATGAAACCTAGAAATTGCATAGGAATTAAATACTAAAGGCACAATGCCGAATTAAGTACAAGAAGAATGACTCTTCTTACTGTCTATGTTTTAAACCATCCCTGTGACACTAGTTATAGATTCCAATGCTTCACTCCAGGTTTACTGTATCCCTTGGCCCTTCTTATTGGCGATGAAACATAGAAATTGCATCGGAATTGAATACAATAGGCACAATGCCGACATAAGTACAAGAAGACTGACCCTTCGTACTGACTATGTTTTGAACCATTCCTATGACACTAGTCATAAATACCGATGCTTAACTTCAGGATTACTGTATCCCACTGAGCTTCTTATTGACAATGAAACACAGAAATTGCATCGGAATTAAATACAAAAGGCACGATGCCGACTGAGGTTCAAGAAGACTAACTCTTCTTACTGTCTATGTTTAGAACCATCCCTGTGACACTAGTTATAGATTCCGATGCTTCACTCCAGGTTTACTGTATCCCTTGGACCTTCTTATTGACGAAGAAACACAGAAATTGTACCGGAATTAAATACAAAAGGCACAATGCCGACTTAAGTACAAGAAGACTGACTCTTCTTACTGTCTATCATTCGAACCATTCCTGTGACACTAGTTATAGATTCAGGTGCTTCACTCCAGGTTTACTGTATCCCTCTGACCTTCTTATTGACGATGAAACACAGAAATTGCATCGGAACTAAATAGAAATGGCACAATACCGGCTTAAGTACAAGAAGACTGACTCTTCATACTGTCTATGTTTTGAACCATTCCTGTGACACTAGTTTTTTATTCCGATGCTTCACTTGAGGTTTACTGTATCCCTTGGACCTTCCTATTGACGATGAAACACAGGAATTGCATCGGAATTGAATACAAAATGCACAATGCCGACTTAAGGAAAAGAAGTGTGACCCTTCTTACTGTCTATGTTTTGAACCATTCCTGTGACACTAGTTATAGATTCCGATGCTTCATTCCAGGTTTACTGTATCCCTTGGACCTTCTTATTGTCGATGAAACACAGAAATTGCTTTGGAATTAAATGCAAAAGGCACAAAACCGACTTAAGTACAAGAAGACTGACTCTTCTTATTGACTATGATTTGAACCATTCCTGTGACACTAGTTTAAATTCCGATGCTTCACTTCAGGTTTACTGTATCCCTCGGACCTTCTTATTGACGATGAAACACAGAAATTGCATCGGATTTAAATACAAAAGGCACAATGCAGACTTAAGTACAAAAAGACTGACTCTTGTTACTGTCTATCTTTTGAACCATTCCTGTGACACTAGTTATAGATTCCGATGCTTCACTTCAGGTTTACTGTATCCCTTGGACCTTCTTATTGACGATGAAACTCAGAAATTGCATCAGAATTAAATACAACAGGCACAATGCCGACTAAAGTACAAGAAGACTGACTCTGCTGACAGTCTATATTTTGAACCATTCCTGTGACAGTAGTTATAGATTCCGGTGCTTCACTCCAGGTTTACTGTATTCCTTTGACCTTTTTATTGACGATGAAACTCAGAAATTGCATCAGAATTAAATGCAAAAGGCACAATGCCGACTTAAGTACAAGAAGACTGAGTCTTTCAACTCTCTATGTTTTGAACCATTCCTGTGACACTAGTCATAGATTCCGATGCTTCACTTCAGGTTTACTGTATCCCTCGGACGTTCGTATTGGCGATGAAACACACAAATTGCATCGGAATTAAATACAAGAGGAACAATGCCGACTTAAGTACAAGAAGACTGACTCTTCTTACTAACTATGTTTGGAACCATTCCTGTGACACTAGTTATAGATTCCAATGCTTCACTTCAGGTTTACCGTATCCCTCTGACCTTCTTATTGACGATAAAACACAGAAATTACATCGGAATTAAATACAAATGGCACAATGCCGACTTAAGTACAAGAAGACTGACTCTTCTTACTGACTATGATTTGAACCATTCCTGTGACACTAGTTATTGATTCCGATGCTTCACGTCAGATTTACTGTATCCCTCTGACGTTCTTATTGACGACGAAACACAGAAATTGCGTCGGTATTAAATACGAAAGGCACAATGCCGATTTAAGTACAAGAAGACTGACTCATCTCACTGTCTATGTTTGGAACCATTCCGGTGACACTAGTTACAGATTCCGATGCTTCACTCCAGGTTTACTGTATACCTTGGACCATCTTATTGACGATGAAACACAGAAATTGCATCGGAATTAAATACAAAAGCATAATGCCGACTTAAGTACTAGAAGACGGACTCTACTTACTGACTATGTTTGAACCATTCCTGTGACACTAGTTATAGATTCCGATGCTTCACTCCAGGTTTACTGTATCCCTTGGACCTTCTTATTGACGAAGAAACACAGAAATTGTACCGGAATTAAATACAAAAGGCACAATGCCGACTTAAGTACAAGAAGACTGACTCTTCTTACTGTCTATCTTTTGAACCATTCCTGTGACACTAGTTATAGATTCAGGTGCTTCACTCCAGGTTTACTGTATCCCTCTGACCTTCTTATTGACGATGAAACACAGAAATTGCATCGGAACTAAATAGAAATGGCACAATACCGGCTTAAGTACAAGAAGACTGACTCTTCATACTGTCTATGTTTTGAACCATTCCTGTGACACTAGTTTTTTATTCCGATGCTTCACTTGAGGTTTACTGTATCCCTTGGACCTTCGTATTGACGATGAAACACAGAAATTGCATCGGAATTGAATACAAAAGGCACAATGCCGACTTAAGGAAAAGAAGTGTGACCCTTCTTACTGTCTATGTTTTGAATCATTCCTGTGACACTAGTTATAGATTCCGATGCTTCATTCCAGGTTTACTGTATCCCTTGGACCTTCTTATTGTCGATGAAACACAGAAATGCATCGGAATTAAATGCAAAAGGCACAAAACCGACTTAAGTACAAGAAGACTGACTCTTCTTATTGACTATGATTTGAACCATTCCTGTGACACTAGTTTAAATTCCGATGCTTCACTTCAGGTTTACTGTATCCCTCGGACCTTCTTATTGACGATGAAACACAGAAATTGCATCGGATTTAAATACAAAGGGCACAATGCAGACTTAAGTACAAAAAGACTGACTCTATCTTTTGAACCATTCCTGTGACACTAGTTATAGATTCCGATGCTTCACTTCAGGTTTACTGTATCCCTTGGACCTTCTTATTGACGATGAAACTCAGAAATTGCATCAGAATTAAATACAAAGGGCACA